>NC_063044.1:62544138-62844138 GCF_018812025.1 Megalobrama amblycephala | reverse complement strand
AAATTATGAGTAAGATATATGTGGACAGTCAGATAGACACTGTACTCAACCTCTCCTGCCCACGAAGCCAGACACCTCCGCATCAGGAAACATCGCGTTGATGTCTCGCTTCAGCTCATGGAAGCGCGGCGCGTAGCCTCATCCGCCGCTGGAGGGTTACAGAGAAGTATGTTTATTTTAGTTTAAAATATGCGCACTCGAAATGAGTGCGCATATTTTTAACCGGCTTTTTCAGAAGAAACCGCTGAAACCGGTTTCTCCACATCATACGATAACAAATACCAGCTGTGTCAATAAACGTTCTTCTTTCCCCCCCGAAATGAATTGGTTGAACCGGTCAACAAAACATTTGAACGACTCATTCATGGTCTGAGTGATTCTTGAGTGAACAACTCAATGACTCATTGTAATGATGTACATTTTAAGCATTGTTTAATGTAAATACAAATCATATTTAAGTTTTAACCGATCTCATGAATCATGGCTGCGACCAATTGAATTTGGACACAAGAACATTAAATATGATACTTAATTAGTTATTTTAAAAAGTAAGAAAAAGAAATATACGACTACATATTACTTTATTTGAACATTTTGGAGTATGTGTGATGTATAAGCCACGCTTGGACCATGCGATGAGGTAAACAGTCGCTAGGTTGGATTTTGAACCGATTCTTTAAACGAACTGTTCAAAAGAACCGATTCGCGGTAAATATTCGTATTTCCCAGACGCGTTCGGAGTACTACGCCTTTATGGGCATCACATCTTCTTCAAAGACCAAGTATGTGTTTGAAGACCAAGTATGTGGTACACAGCTCTGTATTTTTTTGTATATATACATGGCCATAACTTGGCCAACACATTCCAATGTATTCGCATTGAAAGAAGCTGCTTGATTTAAAATCATATTTACAATAAGGAACAACAGTAAAGATATGTAAATAAGCTTACCAGTATTCGACTTTAATCTTCACCACCATGATGCTTGTCTATAGATGCCGACCTGTGAAGGTTAATGACGGCTGCCTGGTTGTTCGAGGAGACCGAAAACAACACACGCACTTGACACACCTGCGTCAGGTATGGTTACACCCTGCCTGCTTATCTCCACCTGTTTGACACGCCTACAGAGTTTCCAAAGACCAGTAACTGCTCATCATCACGGTCAATGAGAATGAAACTCTTTCAAAACCTCTCAAAATAAGTGTAAGCAGATGCATAAAATTATTATTTTCAGAGTACACTAAAACCCTGAAGTACTGCTAAAAAACAGAAACATCTCAAACCACACTAACCGTGTTTACAGACTGTGAAACTAGTTTAAAGCCAGTTCTGATGGTTTGCTGGTTGACAGGCTTGAAAACCATTTGAGGTTGGTTTAAGCCCATTTCAGCAGGGTATGCAGCACTGAATGTAAAATAAAATGGGTCGCAAGGTTTACATTTAGATTTAGTATGCATTTATTGCTGATATACAAATAGTTGCTTTTAAGTTAGGACAAGCTTACTTGACCTTTTTTTTTTTTTTTTTTAAATAACTTCAAAGCAGAATTCACAAAAATTGAACAATCTGTGTGTTATTTAATGTCAACAAACCAAGTTAAAAAAGCAGGTAAACATCACTGTCCTACACTGAATATTTGATCTACTGCCTTAGAGACCGAAAAAACTACTAATTCCTGTTAAACTAAACTAATAGTAATTTCCTATTGCAGTTTATTTAAAGTTCCAAAATTACTTCTATTGTATAAAATCCTTGTGATGAATGTGGAATGTGCAACATAATGTCATAGATGAAATATGATTAATCAAATCCAACATTAAAGTTTGTTTACATTATACATACAATATACAGTTGTGGCCAGAATTATTAGCCACCTTCATAAATATGATCAAAGATGACTCTAAAAATAAATCTGCATGGTTTATCCTTTTGATCTTTAATTTATAAAATTAGCAAAAATCTAACCTTTCATTGAAGGAAAAGAATTGAAAGTGGGGGGAAAATAACATTATGAAATAAATGTTTTTCTCCAAAACACGTTGCCCACAATTATTAGGACCCTTTTATTCAATACTTTTTGCAACCTCCTTTTGCTAAGAGAACAGCTCTGAGTCTTCTTCTATAACGCCTGATGAGTTTGGAGAACACCTGACAAGAGATCAGAGACCATTCCTCCATACAGAAACTCTCCAGATCCTTCAGATTCCCAGCTCCATGTTGGTGCTTCTTCTCTTCGGTTCACTCCACTCATTTTCTTTTGTGTTCAGGTCAGGGGACTGGATGGCCATGGCAGAAGCTTCATTTTGTGCTCAGTGACACATTTTTGTGTTGGTTTTGATGTTTGTTTTGGATCATTGTCCCGACGAATGATCCAACCACAGCCCAATATAAGATTTCTAGCAGAAGTGGTCAGGTTTTGATTTTTTTTCTGTTGGTATTTGATAGGATCCATGATACCATATATCTGAACAAGTTGTCCAGGACCTCCAGCACAAAAATAGGCCCACAACATTAAAGATCCAGCAGTATATTTAACTGTGGGCATGGGGTACTTTTTATCCATGTGTGCTCCAAGCCCATCTGGTGGGTTTGCTGCCAAAAAGCTCTTGTTTTAGTTTCATCTGACCATAGAAGCCAGTCCTGTTTGAAGTTCCAGTCGTGTCTGACAACTGAATATCCTGGAGATTGTTTCTGGATGAGAGCAGAGGATTTTTCTTGAAACCCTCCCGAACAACTTGGGGATGTAGGTGCTTTTGATAATTTTTTTTTTTAGGCTTTCTGAGACTCGAGACTCAACTAATCTCTGCAATTCTCCAGCTGTGATCCTTGGAGAGTCTTTGTCAACTCAAACGTTCCTCCTCACCGCGCATTAGGACGATTTAGACACATGTCCTCTTTCAGGCAGATTTGTAACATCTTTAGTTAATTGGAACTTCTTAATTATTGCCCTGATAGTGGAAATGGGGATTTTCAATGCTTCAGCTATTTTCTTACAGCCACTTTCTATTTTGTGAAGCTCGACAATCATTTGCTGCATATCACAACTATATTCTTTGTTTTTTCTCATTGTGATGAATGATTAAGGGAATTTGGCCTTTGGGAATTGTTTCCTCATGTTTATACTCCCGCGAAACAGGAAGTCATGGCTGGACAATTTAATGTTCATGATCACCCCGGTGAGCTAAAAAAATTTAAATATGAATGGGAATATACTTCAGAGATATTTTACTCATAAAAAATTCTAGGGGTCCTAATAATTGTGGGCAACGTGTTTTGGAGAAAAACATTTATTTCTTAATGTTATTTCCCCCCCCCACTTTCAATTCTTTTCCTTCAATGAAAGGTTAGATTTTTGCTAATTTTATTGTTTTATTAACGTAGTTCAGGAGGAACAAGTCAAATAAGCTACCCAATCATTATATCATCTTAATGATTACGTCATCTCAACCAGCTGTCAACAATCTGTAATCAACGTATCTACCCAATCGGCATGAGTTCAGGCCTGTATATAATCACAGTCAAAACTCACCCAAGGATCCTCGACAGTTTCCAGAATCCCTCCACCACCCCGTCTCCTCACACTCTCTGGGTTACTTCATATAATCTAAAAGGGGGGGGGGTACTCTGCGTTCGGGCCGATTACCGAGCTCGGAGCCCTCTCCCCGGACAGCACGCCAAATATGTTTACCAATTTATTTACCTGACTTATTTGTAAGTGTGAACTCGTGAAATGAATTAAAGATCAAAAGGATAAACAATGCAGATTTATTTTTAGAGTCCTCTTTGATCATATTTATGAAGGGGGCTAATAATTCTGGCCACAACTGTATATATATATATATATATATATATATATATATATATACACACACACACACACATACACTATGTAAACACAAACTTTTATGTTGGATGCAATTAATCGATTTGACAGCAACAAACAGAACTGAGAGTCAAAACCGGATGAGAGGTCATTATTTTATTAACCAACCGTACATGTGCAGTGTGTCAAACTGATGTTCAGTAGTTTCTAAAAACACAAAACAAAAATAACACAGTCATCATGCGGCAGTATCTACAGGTTGTATAAATGCCCTTAAACCAGCTATTTGGTTTCATTTAAAGACAATGAATTCTATAACACTACATTAATAATAACAAAAAAAAAAAAAAAAAAAAAACAACTACTGCGCAAAATACTTGCAAGAGGCAATCACCTGAGCTTTGACACCAAGAAAAATTGGTCTAATATACAGCCTACAGTATTTTAAACAAACATTTCAAGTACTCACTGATATTAAATTCATTTATTTGAGATCTCTTCATGCTGATATGGGATGGTGGACATTAAGGGACACTTGCAAAATGACAATTCATGCACTCATACACCCAAAAATTTGGCTGACCCGATCTTTAGCCATTCCCTTCTTACAGCAATGGTTTTAAAGGGATAGTTCACCCAAAAATGAAAATTTGATGTTTATCTGCTTACCCCCAGGGCATCCAAGATGTAGGTGACTTTTTTTTCTTCAGTCGAACGCAAAATATGATTTTTAACTGCAACCGTTGCTATCTGTCAGTCAAATAATAGGAGTGATTGGGAACTTGAACAATAAGAGTCGAAAAAACTTCCATAGACAAATCCTAATTAAACCCTGCGGCTCGTGACGACACATTGATGTCCTAAGACACGAAACGATTGGTTTGTGCGAGAAACCGAACAGTATTTATATCATTTTTTACCTCTAATACACCACTGTCCAACTCCGTTCAGCTTCCGGTTAGTGAGGTCTGATCGCGCTCTGACAACGGAAGTGATGTCTCGCGCTCATTGAAGTATATGGGCGAGACATCACTTCCGTCAGCAGAGCGGGTTTTTTGACCTCACTAACAGGAAGCTGAACGAAGTTGGACATAGTGGTGTATTAGAGGTAAAAAATGATATAAATACTGTTCGTTTTCTCACACAAACCGATCGTTTCGTGTCTTAGGACATCAATGTGTCGTCACGAGCCGCAGGGTTTAATTTGGATTTGTCTAAGCAAGTTTTATTTACTGTTACAGTAGAAGTTCCCATCCACTGCTATTATTTGACTGACAGACGGCAACGGTTGGAGTTAAAAATCATAATTTGCGTTCGACTGAAGAAACAAATTCGCCTACATCTTGGATGTACTGGGGGTAAGCAGATAAACATCAAATTTTCATTTTTGGGTGAACTATCCCTTTAATGCATTAGTGCGTCATTACACATTTTTAAACCATCCAAAACAAAACAAATAAAAAGCAGATGAACAGTGACTCCAGTAGGCAATGTGGCTTTAACCAAAAAAAGAAAGAGATATTAAAGGGATAGTTCACCCAAAAATTAAAATTGCTATAATTTTGCCAAACCTGCTCGAGTTTCTTTCTTCTGTTGAACACAAAGGAAGATATTTTGAAGAATGTTGGTAACCAGACAGTTGACGGCAGCCATTGACTTCCTTAGGAGGAAAAATATACTATGGAAGTCGATGGGGTCCATCAACTGTCTGGTTACCAACATTCTTCAAAATATCTTCCTTTGTGTTCAACAGAAGAAAGAAACTCAAACAGTTTTGGAACGACATGAGGGTGAGTAAATGATGACAGAGTTTTTATTTTTGGGTGAACTATCCCTTTAACCCTTCCATTGGCCTCCTCCTCACCGTCCCCTCATCTTTCTCCTCCCGCTTAAAGGATGAACAGACTGCAGGCCTCATACCATAACTGCTCACTTTAGAGTTACGGTAATCATTTAGGTCCAGCACCCAGAAAGGAGGAGCGAAGAGAAGGGGACATTTAAGGATCCTGCACCAAAACACTTGCTTTTAAAACAGAACCGTTCAAAATCTTGACATTTTAGACTTCTCCAAGGAGTGATTCAGGTGTCTTGAGAGCCAAAAGTGAAGGGTTAGGAGGTGAAACTTTAGAGGATGACACAAGGAGGCTGGCTCTTGGTGATCTTCTCCACCGGCTGGCCATCGTAGGCTCTTTGGATAGCATCCATAATCTTGTGGATGAGATAAAGGAGAGATGCAAGCACACATATGAAAAACCATTAACTTTTTACAGGTGAAAATGTGACCAGCCTGTCCAGTGGTGAGATATTTACTCACATCATCTTCATAGGGGAAGCCACTGGTTTCCAGCTTTGAGAAAATCAGTTTTCCATTGATCTCGATCTCAAAGCTCCCTGCAAAAGAGAAACAGAAGCGCTCATGATGTTTGCTGACATCATTATTTTTGCATAAATAGAAATCTTTGCATGATCTGCAACGTACCTTGGCGACCGACGAAGCCACTCACATCCGCATCAGTGAACTCAGCAGTGACGACCCGCTTGAGCTCCTGAAAGCGGGGCTCGTACCCTCATCCACCACTGCAACACAAAACAGTCTGAATCTGAATGCAATTATGCTTCAACATAAGAGTTTTATCTGACAACAAATACATAGAACAGGAGAAAAAAAAAAAAAAAAAAAAAAAAAAGAGTCTGAGCTGTAATACCATAACTATTACTATAATCACTCACTGTAGTAATTGAGCTCTTACTGTACTAAAAGGCTGCACATAACTTTCTTCATAGTTCAGTTATTGTGTGTTGTCAACCATATAAAATGCAAATACACCCACATTTTTTTCAAAATTTGTCACATTTATCAACAATTAAAGTTATTCCAAAATGTTACTGACATTATTTCGCTCGAGAGACTGGATGGGTGTTCCTTAATCTGTACAGGATGAAAATCTCTTTCCTAAGCGACTTATAGCATACTTGCTGTAGTAAAATCCCATAGAACATGAAACATCTTAAACCTCAAATCTGTAAACCACTTCTCTATCAAACTATCAGTATATTACTGATTATGAGACACGGCAGCATTTTGGCTAAAATATGATGCGTGATAAACCAGTGCATAACACTTATCCATAACTAAATAAAGGAGCTGGAGATCATGAAGGGTGTTTGTGATGATAACACACAGAGAGCAGAGCTAGCAATCTGCATGAGCTGCTTAATCTACCACATTTCTGAAGGTATTTTAACTAAGCAGAGAATAAAGTTTGTAAATCACACAACGTTTCAGATTATTTATAAACACATCTATTGTGAAAACACTCACCAGTATTCAACTTTTATTTGCACAACCATGTCTGAATACCTCGCTGCGTGCTTTTACGCTATTGTATTGTGTGCTTCCGTGTCTTATATAAAACTTAACCTCTAGCGCCTCCTGTCAGCTGGAAGAGGCACTTTGATGACAAAAACGCAGCGCATCAGAAACGTGTCGTTGAAAAGCCACACGATGGCAGCAGGCATTAACCCAAATTCTTCTGCGAGTGAGCCCATGTTTTTTGCTTCTTGGAAATGACACAAACTGCGAGCCTTTCCTGAAAAAGATTTTTAAAAGTCTATTAAATTATGTGTTTTATTCCTGGTCTCTCAGCTACAACCTGTGATAATCTACAAAGTCAAAATTTCATTTTACTTAATATCATGTAAAAAACAATATCATTTATTATCATTTACTGGAGGGATTAAATGAGTGAACTAAAAACAACATCATACTGATCTAAAATCCGACATTTTCTATGATCTTGTTAGTGACACATACATTAATAGGCAATAATAGGCTGTTTGAATTTAAAAGTTAAATTGCATGGATAATTCCTGTGGATTTAAAGGGTTAGTTCACCCAGAAATGAAATTTCTGTCATTAATTACTCACCCTCATGTCGTTCCACACCCGTAAGACCTTCGTTCATCTTCAGAACACAAATGAAGATATTTTTGATGAAATCCGATGGCTCAGTGAGGCCTGCATTGAAAGCAAGATAGCTTTAAAGCTTTACGAATCTTTTGTTTCGAATCAGTGGTTTGGACCGCCAAAGTCACGTGATTTCAGTAAACGAGACTTCGTTACGTCATAAGTGTTTTGAAATTTCAATGCTTCACATTGGATTGTGTGCTATGTTGTTTGTGTATTTTTATTTTTATTTTATTTTATGTGATATATTTGTAGTAATTGTGATTGTAATTATTGGATGTTGTATGTATTGTTTGGACCCCAGGAAGACTAGCTGTTGTTTCGGCATCAGCTAATGGGGATCCTTTTCAAATAAACAAATAAACATGACTTTGGCAGTTTGATACACGCTGATTCAAAACCAAAGATTCGTAAAGCTTCGAAGCTTCATGAAGCTGTGTTTTGAAATCGCCCATCACATATTGTTGAATAAAGTCGTTTTTTGGGTTTTTTTTGGTGCACAAAAAGTATTCTCGTCACTTCTTAACATTAAGGTTGAGCCACTGTAGTCACATGAACTGTTTTAAATATGTTTTTAGTAGCTTTCTGGGCATTGAAAGTGTAAATTATCTTGCTGTCAAGAGAGTCCTCACTGAGCCATCGAATTTCATCAAAAATATCTTTGTGTTCTGAAGATTAACAAAGGTCTTATGGGTGTGGAACGACATGACATAATTTTCATTTTTGAGTGAACTAACCCTTTAAACAACGGTCCTGGTTATAATACATACAAAATAATGCAGGACATCCAAAATGCCTTTCACATCAACAGAACTCATAATAGCATGAGATCTCAAACATGGACCAACCATTTGCTCCATCGCTGCCTGTGAAAAAAACATAATAGGTTAAAGCTTTTTTTTTTTTTTTTAAATTGAGCCCTGATTGTTGTTAAGATTGAACACGACCGCTTCTACTGATGACTCACCCCTGAAGTCATTTTCACAGAATAATGCACTGATTTGCTGTGACATTTATCATTAAGGGCCAGGTGGGATTCAAATGAGACACGGTGATTTGAAGCCGTATTACACCATTATGGGCTCATTATGATGATGTCATATGGACTCACGACTGACACCACACAGCAATGGTTTTGACAGGGCAAGTGAAAAGTTTCAGAGAGGAGAGACACAAATGCATCATATTTTGAGCTTTAGTTTATAACCAGCTTCCAACGTTTTCTCCTGCATTTATTGATAATAAAAAAGGACAGATAATAGTCCTGTAAATCCAAATAACAAGAAATTACGTTAATATGAAAAATAAAAATCTACTCTCTCAGGAAGAAATGTGCAAAAATGTATCTGTAAAGGGACAACTTTGTACCTTATTTACACCTAAAAGTTCTACTCTAAGGCAGTTCCCAAACTTTTTCTCCCAAACTGAATTTACTTTAACACTATTAGGATTTAAACATATTACTGTTGTAACTTACAATTGTCTTGTAAAATAAACATATATAAATAATTGACCTAATGACTATTTTATTTTACACTGCAAGTTACAATAATAATATTTAAGTGTTAAATTCTTAATTTTCAAACTTTCACCTTTTACAAGACTTAGCAATTTGTCTAGGAGCAAACAATATTTGTAATATACAGTGCCAGTTTTATTTGACAATAGATTCAGAAGCAAGAGAAGAGGAGAAATGCGGAGAAGTTTTTTGTAAGTGCGTAAGTACATTGGTTTAAGGATGTGGGGTAGTTAAGTGCTTGCGGAAGAGGTGTGTCTTCAGCTGCTTCTTGAAAGATGCGATGGTCTCAGCAGTTTGGGTGGAGGTTGGCAGCTCATTCCACTAGAGAAGAACAGAGAAACTTTTGGAGAGTGACTTTTTGCCTCAGTCTAATGGAACAACAATGCGTTGCTCATTCAGTGACCTCAGCTGGCAGGAGGAAGCGTACACTTGTAAAGTGAACTGGTAGGTGGGTGCTGTTCCAGTGTCCTGAAAGTCAGCATCAAAACCTTAAATTTGATTCTGGCTGTCAGTCAAAGCCAGTGGAGTGAAATTAGGAGGAGTGTGACATGGGTTCAGTATGGCTGATTGAAGATCAGACGTGCTGCTGCATTCTGGATCACCAGCAGAGGCTTAGTTGCGCTGACTCGAAGGCCTGCCAGAAGAGCACTGCAGTATGACAAGAGCTTGAGCTAGAGGTTCACTGACAGGAATGGTCTGATTTTCCTGATATTGTGAAGTGTGAACCTGCATGACAGGGCCATTGTTGAAATATGTTGTCAAAGACATTCCTTGCTGTTCGGTGTTAGTATTGTAGACCCCAGTTGCACAGTGATGTTGAGGTCAACTGACAGGTTTGTAGAAATTACATGAAGCTCCGTCTTTGCAAAGGTTGAGATATAAATGACGGTCCTTCATCCAGCCAGAGATGTGTGAAAGGCAAGCAGAAATATGAGATGAGACAGCAGAATCATCAGGCTGTGTATCATCTGCATAGCATTGGAAGAAAAAGCCATGTGCCCTTATGATCATTCCTGGTGAAATTGAGAAAAAGCAAGCACTGAAACTTGAGGCACACCAGTGACTAGCTGATGTGACTCAGACACCCCTCTTCTCCACACTGTAAAACTTATTCTTGAGTTAAGGTAACCGATTGCCTTAAACCATTTAAAAACTAATATTTATGAATACTTTGAACTTGTTTTATTTGAGTCCACATAAAGAGAATTAAACTATAAGGCCTGGTTTCACAGACAGGGATTAGATTGAGCCAGGATTAGGCCTTAGTTCAAATGGGACATTTAGCTTTTATAAACGTGCCCTAGAAAAAACCTTACTGGTGTGCATCTTCAGATAAAACAATGGCACTGATATATTTTAAAATATGTCAGTGCAATTTGCTTTCGTTTAAAGGTGCCCTAGAACTTTTTTTTAAAAGATGTAATATAAGTCTAAGGTGCAGGGACGTGCACAGGAATTTTGAGGGGCAGTTGCTCTGACCTAAAAAAAGGGCACCCCCCCCCCCCCCCAAAAAAAAAAAAAAAAAAAAAACAACAACTCACGGGCTATATGAAGAACTGAGAATAACATGAGATGCGGAAGAAATAGTCCTACCCACAATAGCGATTACAAAAACCGAACTAATCCCTTTAAGCAGGGTTGCCAACTCTCACGCATCTGGCGTGACACTCACGCTTTCAGCATCAATCTCACGCTCTCACGGACACGCAAGAAATGTCACGCCAAAATCCATATTTCTCCCCTCTCAATCCGTTACTTTCTGTTGATGACTAGACCACAGCGTATTAATGACAGGAGAGGAGTTTAAGGCCCACAGCTGTTACATCTCCCTACAACGTTCTCACTGCAGTATTCTCTGATCGTTGATTGGCTGAAAACCTTGCACCTGATACGTCAGTTGCGTGTGAGAAGTTCAGAGAGAGTTCGGAGCATAGGTTCGGAGTCGGAGTCGGCACGTGTGAAAGTTTGGAAGACAATCAAGGTAAGCAAATAATAAAATGGTGAGCCTTGTCACTACAGACGTAGCCTTATCACTCTGTGTGCCGAGACTAAGTTACAGACTTCAACGTGCGTTATGATGTGGGCTAGCTAAATTGCTCAATAAAAATAGTCTCATGTAGGGTCCGAAATTAACACCCGCCAAGCGCCAAATGCGGGTAGATTTTCCGTTTGGCGAGCAAATCTCAAAAGGCTATCTGCCACACTGGCGGGTTAATGTTCATACCAAATATGAAATTTTCAGAGCGCACGAGCAGAGAGAGAGAGAGAGCCCCGGCCGCGCGCGCGCACTCAATATACAGAGCGGCCAAAGCGTCAAGCTTCCCCGTACTTTTTGACAAGCGTCTTTGACAAAGCGGCCAGAGCTTCTTGGCAGCTCAAGTCGGCGGCGGTGTGTATGTACAGTTAACGCTCTATTTGTTGAGGGCGCTGAGGAAAAAGGATATGTGAAGCTCCTGCCACTGGAAGAAGCGGTCGCCGCCCATTTGTGGCCGCGCACCCATCAAAGCCGCGCAGAATGTCTTCAGCACTCCCGGATCGTGCACACTCCGCCGCTGGCCAGGCTGCTTCTGCTTTACACACCATGGCCGTTATTTTCTCGAGAAAAGGAGTTTTCTCATAGCGTTTGCAATGCAATACTCGTTCCCTTATCTCTCAGGGAACGTAAGTAACCGAGTACGTTATATACGTTTTGTTATATAACAACCGATATGACAACTTTAGCACATTTATCAGATACATTCATTCAGTGTTTTCCATTAATGACCCTCTGCTGCCGCCACCGTTTCATAATGAACTGAAAATTTAAAACATACTACGTTTGCCAACGAACTAAAATCGAAACTGTGATATGGCTTTGTGCCTTTATAAAACAGCAAAAGACAGTGATTAAGTATATATACAGTCTGTGCTGCGTGTTTTAAAGAGAAGTGAGCGCATTTGCGCACGCGATCAGCTGGTGATCTGGTGATCAAAATAAAAGCTCAAGGATATATCTTTTAAAAAGTTTGCACACTGTACATGGGTTGAAGCTCTTAATTTTGAGTTTCCAGAGTGCACCAGATTGATGCATTTAACCTTAAAATGTACAAAATTTTCTTCCGGGGGGGCATGCCCCCGGACCCCCCTAGCGGAGGTACATCCAACAAAGTTTTACAAATTACAGTGTCAAATAATGTACATTTTCTGAACAAGAATTACTACAACAAAAGCTCCTTTCATGTCAGTAAAGCTATTAATAGAAAATTGAAATGTCTTTGGACAAATATAGATTTGGGCTAAGCCCCGAATGTTTACAATGTCTGGCTCCGCCCCTGTCAGGTAACAAAACTGACAAAAAATAAAATAAATTATTTCACCCCAATGATACTAAGTAAACATGGACTGACATTGATTTTTAAAATTAGGGTTACCAAACATTTTTCTCTGCGCGCACGCGCAAACTGAAATTTTTACAAAGTCTCACTCCAGCCAAAGTCCCAAAGTTGGCAACCCTGCTTTAAGTATATCATCGGATCGATGTCTTGAGGTGTGGTATAAGCGGAATAATTGACTCCGCTTCGAGTCGTGACGAATCACCACCTCAGGTGTGCATTATTTTTCTAATAATTCAACGGCCCGTCGTCAATTATTCCTTACTTGAATCACAGCTTAAATAGTGTTTTGACATCGACAACCCAAGTGCATTTTACCTCAAACTTGCGTCTAGTTAACTTTCTAAAGTAGCAATCGCTTCTCGGGTCGACATTAACACACTGACAAAGTTATATTCAGAATTAAAAATATTTTTATACCACTTTTTAATGTGTGATTGTGTACAGGTTTTCACGAGATACCAACCTTTCACGAACTTGCTTCCAACACTCGTTCTCATGGAGGCGCGTGTGCACGGAGGGGAGGGGCTGTGCGCGCGCGAGTATGTGAGAGAGACGCGTGAGTGAGAGACGCAGGGAAATGAAATGCAGCTGAACGTTTGCTCTATGAAAGACATTGACAAAGACGAAAACTAAGGACATTTAATCTATAATTTTATTTTATTTTAGTTAGTTTTGCCAAACACACATTACAGTTTTGGTTAGTTATCGTTTTTTTGTAATGCCTCGTTTATATTTTTATTTCAGTTAACGACGATGTGTTTTCCCACCTAGTTTTCGTTTTTTCGTTCGTTTTCGTTAACGATTATAACCTTACTCACCTTTCCGACAACGTTAAGTCGTCTCACCCGACAACCGCGACAATCTCCTTCTAGTGACGCTCATGCAGGCTCAGCTCAGGTGCCGGTCGCATGCAGCGCTGCAGCCACATAAACAGAGTTTGCCCTTCCCCTACTGACTTTCACTTTCGGACGGGTGCCCGAATATGGAAGTGAATGAGGCTTTGCGATTTTTTTTATTTTTTATTTTTATCTAGGCCTACGTGAAATTCTGCATCCATTGTACGATTTTTTTTATTTATTTTTTTCCACCTCGGAAGGGCAACGTGAGTCGAGAAGGGCATATGGGCAGTTGCCCGGGCAACCTGAGCAACCCCCCTGTGCACGTCCCTGCTAAGGTGTCCCCTGAATGTGTCTGTGAAGTTTCAGCTCAAAATACCCCATAGATTTTTTTTAATTCATTTTTTTAACTGCCTATTTTGGGGCATAATTAGAAATGAACCGATTCAGGGTGTGTGGCCCTTTAAATCTGGTGCTCCACGCCCCAAGGGCTCGCGCTTGCCTTAAACGACATAAAAAAAGTTCACACAGCTAATATAACCCTCAAAATGGATCTTTACAAAGTGTTCGTCATGCAACATGTCTAATCGCGCAAGTACAGTGTTTATTTTGATGTTTACATTGATTCTGAATGAGTTTGAGGCTGTGTTCCGTGGCTAACGGCTAATGCTACACTGTTGGAGAGATTTATAAAGAATGAAGTTGTGTTTATGAATTATACAGACTGCAAGTGTTTAAAAATGAAAATAGCGACGGCTCTTGTCTCCGTGAATACAGTAAGAAACGATGGTAACTTTAACCACATTTAACAGTACATTAGCAACATGCTAACGAAACATTTAGAAAGACAATTTACAAATATCACTAAAAATATCATGTTATCATGAATCATGTCAGTTATTATCGCTCCATCTGTCATTCTTCACTATTGTTCTTGCTTGCTTACCTAGTCTGTTAATTCAGCTGTGCACATCCAGACGTTAATACTGGCTGCCCTTGTGTAATGCCTTGAACATGGGCTGGCATATGCAAATATTGGGGGCGTACATATTAATGATCCCGACTGTTACGTAACAGTCGGTGTTATGTTGAGATTCGCTTGTTCTTCGGAGGTCTTTTAAACAAATGAGATTTATATAAGAAGGAGGAAACAATGGAGTTTGAGACTCACTGTATGTCTTTTCCATGTACTGAACTCTTGTTATTTAACTATGCCAAGATAAATTCAATTTTTGAATCTAGGGCACCTTTAAAGCATCTTAATCATGCATTTTAGTATGGGACTAGCCTTGTCTGTGAAGCCAGGGGTATATTTACTTACTTTGTGTAGCTGAAACGCAATTAAATTGAATAATAGCATAAAATCAAAATCAGTCAATTAACTAACTCTTACAGGTAATGGCTAGCTAACAATATTACAAGCACACCATCATGTACTAATGTAATTAGCAAAGACACAATCACTGTGCTTTGATGTGCACACAGCTAATGTTTTTTTTTAAATAAAGCAACATATACAGTAGTCTTAATATTATTTTGTCACAATGGTAACATCTCAATACTATCAGAAACGCAAATATCAGAAATCCTTTTAAATTCCAACATAACACATTGAACACTAACAGTTCTGCTTAATATAATCAGTTTTTGCGTTCACATAACATTTTCTATTAAGTACAATGAACTTCAAGTAATATTTGAGTAAAATGAACTTGTTTGATTTAGTAAACTTGACTGGCTTTACAGTGAAACCTTGAAAAATCTGCCTGTGAGGTAAGGCTGGACAGGAGGATCTGGTGGTGTGCATGAATGTGTGAAGACTTATGAAGGTGTGAGTGATGGGAGATAGACAATCAGTCATCAACTCCCAGCAGCTTCCCATCTCTCCCTCCTTTTCTTACATTAAACTAGCCCTCATGGCCCATCACAGTAGGTATACTCTCACTCTCTTTCAGTCTCTCCATCCAGCGGAGAAGAGGGAAGATGATTCCAGCCCACATCTATCTCCATTAGCTTAATGGTGCAAAGGAGCTTAGACAACTACACCCCTCCGCACCCTACCCTTCTGTCAGGATCACATTTCTCTCACCACTGTTTTTCCAGGTGGAGGGAGACAAGGAGGGAGGGGGAGAGAGAACGAGGGATGATTTAGACCCTGGCGAAAAAGAGTCATCTATCCTCAGCTTCCTGTCTGCGTTCCTGTGCCACAACCCACAGGGGAGGCGCACCTCAAAGGCCAACTTCACTTAGACCTACTGAAATAGTGTGTTTGCATCTCCTGTCCCATTTATGTGCCTCTAAACCTGCCGGTTCGGCCTCTAGAGGGGCTTCACTGGCATAGACCCTTACTTTTCCCATCACCAGGAACCTTCTCTGCACATAAGCCACCTGCAGTCTACATTTTCCCAGCATGCTTTCCAGTGCACTTATATCTCACCCCATTAAACCTATCTAAACCTATGGGACTCGTTTTAGCATGTCTTGTTCTCAGGGGTCCCCCTTCCTGATCCCCAACTGGACAATCCCGGGGAACCAGAACAGGACGTGACAGGTCAAAGACATGCTGTCAGGGCAAAGGTCAGGAAGCAATTATGGGTGGTTAGAGGAGGTGGGATGGCAGAGACTAGACCGGCTTTGAGTTTTTGAGTGGCTCGGCATGAATGGTGGATCATTGTTAGGGCGCTCCATAATCCCACCAGCAGCATTTCGATTAAGGCTCAGCACTTTGAGCTCCAGTCTGTGATTTAGAAATCAGAAAAATCAACAAGTTAGTTCAATTATGTGTTATATTGGTGATTCAGAAGGGCAAATGTCAAATTTGAATAATGCTAGTTTGTATTTAATTTGCCCATGTGAATTGATTGACATGAGTGTTAGAGAAAAACTGTTCCTCATTTTGATGCAGCAATTGTGCACTTTAATAATGGAAAACCCCTATCCAAGGGGGAAATGTTAATGTCCTTCTCATTACAAGAGAATTCATATGAAAATGATTATGAAATAGTTCAGATTGAATAAAAACAGGCAAGCATGTGTGCATTTAATTGACAGGGCATAAAAGCTCAGATCTGTGATTTCCATGACTAACAAAGACTGTAACCAGGCATCATAAGGAAATAATGTTGAAAACCCTTTGAACTCTGCGAACTGATATTTTATTCGAATCCTTCGATAGAGACAAAGCAAGAAGATTAATCAATGTATTTGTGCCACATGCTTTTTATGCAGCACCAAATTGCAAAAATACTATAGTTTCAAACATTTCCCGTCTTCTATTGTTTGGACACACAGGCACTCACGGCATTGGTTGAGCAAGTGCTGTTGTGTCCCGTCTAGTCAGGCTGCTCAAACAAACTCACTGCTTTGTACAACTTAATCTTTCTCTTCCTGTGGCTGTGTTAAGATAATGTTTATTGCTGGCTGTCGTAAACCTGAAGCACAGAAGAATTACAGTCAGCAAATCTAATTTTCTCCAGTACAGTATATATAGAGTAATATTTAGAGTAAAGTTCACATATTTTTATGTTTTTGAAAGTCATATGCTCACCAAGGCTGTGTTTATTTGATCAAAAATACAGTAAAAAATGGTAATATTGTAAAATATATGACTACAATTTAAAATACCTACAACCCGAATTCTGGAAATGTTGGGACGTTTTTAAATTTGAATAAAATGAAAACTATAAGGCTTTCAAATCACATGAGCCAATATTTTTTTCACAATAGAACATAGGTAACATAACAAATGTTTAAACTGAGAAATTTTACACTTTTATCCACTAAATGAGCTCATTTCAAATTTGATGCCTGCTACAGGTCTCAAAAAAGTTGGCACGGGGGCAATAAATGGCTGAAAAAGCAGGACATTTTGAAAAGATTCAGCTGCGAAAACATCTACTAATTAAGTTAATTGATAACAAGCCTGTAACATGTTTAGCTATAAAAGGGATGTCTTAAAGAGGCAGAGGCTCTCCAATCTGTGAAAGAGTGCATAAAAAGATTGTGGACTACTTGCAAAGGCTTTGCAAATCTCATCATCTACGGTGCATAACATCATCAAAAGATTCAGAGAAACTGTAGAAATCTCTGCTTAAGGGACAAGGCCAAAGACCTTTATTGGATGCCCGTGGTCTTCGGGCCCTCAGACGACACTGCATCACTCATCGGCATGAATTGTGTCAATGACATTACTAAATGGGCCCAGGAATACTTCCAGAAACCACTGTCAATAAATACAATCCGCCGTGCCATCTGCAGATGCCAACTAAAGCTCTATCATGCAAAAAGGAAGCCATGTGTGAACATGGTCCAGAAGCGCCGTCGTGTCCTGTGGGCCAAGGCTCATTTAAAATGAACTGTTTTAAAGTGGAAAAGTGTTCTATGGTCAGACGAGTCCATATTTGACATTCTTGTTGGAAACCAGGACGTCGTGTCCTCCAGGCTAAAGAGGAAGGAAACCTTCCAGCATGTTATCAGCATTCAGTTCAAAAGCAGCATCTCTGATGGTATGGGGGTGCATGAGTGCATATAGTATAGGCAGCTTGCATGTTTTGGAAGGCACTATGAATGCTGAAAGGTATATAAAGGTTTTATAGCAACATATGCTCCCCTCGAGATGTTGTCTATTTCAGGGAAGGCCTTGTGTATTTCAGCAGGACAATGCAAAACCACATACTGCAGCTATTACAACAGTATGGCTTCATCGTAGAAGAGTTCGGGTGCTGAATCGGCCTGCCTGCAGTGGAGATCTTTCACCTATAGAGAAAAATACGTCAAAGATGACCACAAACTCTTCAGCAGCTGGAAACCTATATCAGGCAAGAATGGGACCAAATTTCAACACCAAAACTCCAGAAACTGATAACCCCGACGTCTGCCCAGACGTCTTCAAACTGTTTTGAAAAGAAGAGGAGATGCTACACCATGGTAAACATGCCCCCGTCCCAACTATTTTGAGACCTATAGCAGGCATCAAATTTGAAATGAGCTTATTTTGTGCATAAAATTGTAAAATTTCTCAGTTTAAACATTTGTTGTGTTATCTATGTTCTATTGTGAATAAAATATTGGCTTATGTGATTTGAAAGTCTTTTAGTTTTCATTTTATTCATATTTAAAAAACATCCCAACATTTCTGGAATTCGGGTTGTAATTTCTAAATAAATATATTTTAAAATGTAATTTAATCCTCTGATGGCAAAACTGAATTTTCAGCAGCTACATGAGTGTCGGATGAAAATTCAGAAATCATTTTAATATGCTGATTTTTTCACCCCAGGATTCTTTGATGAATAAAAAAAATCAAAATACAACATTTTATTATTTGAAGTAGAATTTTTGTAAAAGTTTAAGTAAAAGTCTTTACTGTGACTTTTGATCAATGTTATGCATTTCACATTCATTTACAAAAATAGTTTTTCATTCAGAATATTTCTATAGCATGCACTTATATTCTTCCATTTTCTGTGATTTTTGTGCAGCTCTGTGAGATTGCAAGATAAACCTGAAGGACCGAGAGAATGAAAAAAAGAGAAACATTTCTATATAATCTGGATAAATATGGTAGTTCAGACATCAGACAGGAGGCCAGAACACACGCTCTCAAACACACAAACAGAGGATTTCCAGAGCATTTGCATCCACCAGAGCGTAATGGTTGAGTGGAATTGGTGTGCTCCCTAAAGGTTACATCAGCTTTGATGAGCATCAGTGAAGCGGGCAGCACTTTCAGACAACCAACTCTTCACTTGGAAACTTCTGAAACATCCATAGATTGAAATCTATTGATCTCATGGCTCACTACAGTATGTCTTATCCAGTTCACATGCCTGAATGCTGCTTTCAGAAGTCAGATGAAACACAAAGAATATGATTGATGCAGCTTAAAAGGGGCTCTTGTAAGCATAGGGAAACAGGAATTCATATTATTATTATTATTATTATTTGACTGTATAAACAACTTAATGCTTCATGTCCATTAAAAGAGGCTGATTTGAACTAATTGGTCTGTTGATATTAAGACAGTGCATTAACATAGAAGTTTGTTTGACTAATGTAATTTCATTACAGACATGAACTCTCCAGAGAATGACTTTCTGGAGTAATTCATCTAGAGAAGGCATCCCTATCAAAGCATCTGATACCAGCTTCTCCAAGCTGCAGTGTTCACTCTTTGTTAGAATGGGAAGAGAAGGACAAGGAAGAATAGCATGATGAGATCGGGTGTTATTGGGGGAAGGAAGGAAGGAAGGAAGAGGAAAGGAAAAGAACAGTGTCAGATGAACTCTGATGGATATTTGATATGTTACCCTTGCGACCACCACTTTAGCCCCGATACTGTGTTGTGTGCTCTCTGTGGCCTCCGACTGACCTCAACATCAGTATCTCCATAAACTGAGAGTAGCCTCCTCTTGTCTTCGACTTCCTCAATGAGAAATCACAAAAAAAGGTCTTGAATTAGTTGTCCAGTAGTTCTAATTGTCTTCATAAGGACAGACAGATGTTGTACAATTGGACACAATACTGTATTATTAACACTTTTAATAAAACAATAACATTATTTAAAAACTGGCTCACCACCACTATTAGACTTACGGCCATATGGGACCATTGGTGGCTCTTTTCTAAAAGAAAGGAAAAAAGAGTCACACTGTGTTTTCACATTAAACATTGAGCTTGGCAGGGTTAACATAAGTGCAAACAAGATGGAATACTGACTGCAAGAGAAAAAATTACAAAATAAATAAATAAAAGCAGTTAGCATTTCATAATAAATATATTCATTTTTTTTATTCTTTTATGTCATTTCCATTTTAAAGGTTATAAATTGATTTGAATTTTAGTGAGTCAAATGATCCCCAAGCAAAACTTGGTGAAGAATCTCTTGTTGGCAAGAACAGAGGTAAGACATTTCTTGTAGTTTGTCACCAGGTTTGCATACATCTCAGGAGGGATTTTGATCCACTTCTCTTTACAGATCCTCCCTAAATCCTTAAGGTTTCTTGGCTGTCACTTGGCAACTCAAAGTTTCAGCTCGCTCCACAGATTTTCTATAGAATTAAGTTCTGGGGATTGGCTAGGTCACTCCATGACCTTAATGTGCTTCTTTTTGAGCCACTCCTTTGTTGCTTTGGTGGGATATTTTGGGTCATTGTCATGCTGGAAGACACAGCCATGACCCATCTTCAGTTTTCTGGCTGAGTAAAGGAGGATCTCATCCAGAATTTTACGGTACATGGTCCCGTCCATGGGCCCCTCAATGCGGTGAAGTCATCCTGTACCCAAAGCAGAGAAACAGCCCCAAAGCATAATGTTTCCACCTCCATGCTTGACTGTAGGGATGATGTTTTTGGGGTCAAAGTCAGCATTTCTCTCCCTCCAAACACAGCGAGTCGAGGCCAAAGAGTTCAATTTTGGTCTCATGTGACCACAGCACTTTCTCCCAAGCCTTCTCTGAATCATTTAGATGTTCAGACGGGCCTGTCCATGTGCCTTTTTGAGCAGGGGGACCTTGCGGGCACTGCAGGATTTCAATCCATTGAGGCGTAGTGTGTTACCAATGGTTTGCTTGGTGACTGTGGTCCCAACTGCCTTGAAGTCATTAACAAGCTCCTCCTGTGAAGTTCTGGGCTGATCCCTCACCTTTCTCAGGACCATCCTTTCCTCATTAGGCGAGATCTTGCAGACAGAGGGCAAATGATGCTTATTTTGTATTTCTTCCATTTCTGAATAATCGCACCAACAGTTGTCTCCTTCTCAACAAGCTTCTTGCCGATGGTCTTGTAGCCCATTCCAGCCTTGTGCAGGTCTACAATCTTGTCCCTGACGTCCTTTAACAGCTCTTAGGTCTTGCCCATGGTGGTGGAGAGGTTGGAATGGAAGAGACAGATTCTGTGAACTTTCGTTTCTTTTATACTCATAATAAGATGACATTAGGAGATAGGAGTACTTTCTTACAGTGACAGGACTAATCTGTGTTCCACTTGAGCTTATAACCAAACTGTGGGAGCCAGAATTCTTGCTGGTTGGTAGGGGATCAAATACCTACTGAACCTCAAGTCAATTTATAACCTTTATATAATGTGTTTTTTCTGGATTTTTTGTTGATATTCTGTTTCTATCCATTAAAATAAACCAACAATAAAATTATAGACCCTTAATTTCTCCGTAAGTCGTCAAACTTAGAAAATCAGCAGGGGATCAAATAATTGTTTTCCCCACTGTATATTAGTGACCAAAAGTGATGTCTGGCTTAGGAAAATTGGCTTCTGCACACTTTATTCAATTGTTTTTATAAATATTTTGTATGCATGCTGAAAAGTTGTGCCTGGAGTATAAAACTAATGTACGTGTTCCACATTTCAATTGTATCATTTTTCATGACACAATTAAACATCATTTTTAGCCAAGTGGTCATACCAAAATTGCACTCATTATTCCCAGCCTATAATTCAATAAATGATGATATGAAACTAAAAATGATGAAACTATGTGGCATGTTTTAGTTATATTATTTTGTGGGTTTTAGTGAAAAGGGCCAGATGGAAGGAGCTGTCCTCTGCAACCAAAGTAGGACAAAATCTGGTCAATCAGTTTTGGATATTGCTCGTGTGCAGGATGTGAATGGTCACAATGTCCTTATTTCAAAGTATCGTGAGACCACTACCATGCAGAATGTAAAGTGCTGTGGCTGGTCAAGGAAGACTAGTGAGCATCAAGGAAGACTAGTGAGCATTTTGACAGGAGGATAAAAATCACCTGAATGTGGGACCACCTCAAAACAGCTTCTTAAGGCCTGGATGAGACCTCCAACCTCCAATTTCATATTGAACAGCTATAAGAGGCTGGATTGAGAGGTTGTGTTCCAGTAAAGAAACAACAACAACAAAGAAGACAAAGAACTTAAGGAATGGAGTATGGAAGTTTGAAGCTGCATTCTGCAGTTGGACAAGTCAAAACTGAACAACCTATTGGATGGTGTCTGGTATGTTTGTATGGGACGACTGGAGTGTTTTAATACCAAATGCATGCATGGTGCCTTTGAGCACGGCAGGGGAAACATAATGGTATTGGGGACACATGTCTTCAGCAGGTGTTGGAAGGATCTACAAAGTTGTTGGCATTTTGAAAATGGGAATCCTGCTGAACACAATCTAGCAAGAATGAAGGATCTGTTTTGAGATCAAATGTGTATTTAACAACATGATAATGATCCCCAAAACACTAACAATTCTTTGTCACTGTGACAACAGAACAAAATCAGGAAGAAAACACAGGATATGAAAAGTCCTAGTGAAATAGTGAAAAGTCCTTGAAAACGAAACCAAATCATTGCCTTTGATTTGGTTTGTTCTTTCCTCATAATTAAATATTAAAAAAATCTAAAACAATTTTTTTTTATACTGTTGATGGTTTAATCAAACATATAGGGTCATTAAAATCAAATATTACCTCTGGACATCACCTTTGTATCATTTTGTAATTTTGTATATTATCCATTAAAAATAATAGTGATATTTGACTACATGCAAACTGATATTCTAGAATATTAAAAAATAATAAATGTAATGCCAATAAAAAAATATTTATTCAAAAATTATATATATATATGATATTTTATATATATATATATATATATATATATATATATATATATATATATATATATATATATAATATATATATATATATATATAAAATATATATATATATATATATATATATATATATATATATATATATATCAAAATATAATGAAATTAAACTACCAATGTTAAGCGTTGGTCATTTTCTGCTTTAAATTATATCAGTAGTAAGTAATGGAGTACCAAGCCAACAGTACCATCCTATTAGATGGAGTCCTGAAACATATATATCGCACACAGTTTTGTTGTGTTGTGCTTTGGAATAAGTCCTGTTTTAGTCATGTGATTGATTGTGTGTTGTGTGTAATGGTGTGTGTAAGTTTGGCAGAAAGACTTACCATGTCCATGTTCTGTTCCGCCAGCAGGGGGTACGGAGACCACAGACACGAACACACACAAGCTGAGACCACACACACATGCATATTTGCACAGATAAACAAACACACATGCACATGGGCTAAGAAAGTCAAAGTCGCTCATTTACAATAAATAAATAAATTAAATAAAACAATAGAAAAGAAGAGGTTCACAAATAAACCTGAAGTGGAAATAAAGAACAAAATACAAGAAAATGATATAAGAAAATGATATACAGTGCATATCAGCTGTTCAAACATGATGAGTGTGACCTCTGGCCCTGACAACTTCTCACTTCATCTCCCACTACGCCTTTCACCTGACCTCTCACCTTTCATATTACATGTGTCACAGGGGTCATGAGGTTTATAAAGACAAATGTCCCTTTAGACACATAAACACAAACACACAGTAGTTCATTAATTTGCTTTATAAATTGATTTTATGTTAATAATCTTTTCACTGATAATATGCTGGACCACAAAGCCATTCTCAGTGTGAGAAACCACTTTCAAACATCTCACCTTTCCTGTCCATAAACAGTCAGATACACACACCTTCCACAGATGGTAAATAAAATCCCATCCTGTATATTATCCTGACATATTTGCGTTATATGTACACAGTGCTGATTCTCTGTAAGACTAATCATAAATAATGCAGTTGAAAGGTTTATGCTCCATTGTAAAGGGGTCAGCCTGTTTGATGTTGCATCTTAATGCATGTCTGGCTGCAATCGAAAATGATGACCTGGAGGGACTGCAAAAATATATATGTGTGTGTGTGTGTGTGTATTCTCCTTATGGCTCAGATTGGGAGTAAATGGTCCGGAACACAATAGAAATGACCGATTCGAAGAATTACTAGGCTACATGTCATGCGTGAACTTTCAGGAATAAGATATCATGAGCTCTGTAATAAAAACCTTTATCCAGTCATCAAACAGAGGCTGAATAATTAGTCATACACAATGGAAGAGAAGTTTAGGATAATGGATTGTAGCAATATGCTGAACTGATATAACCCTAGAAGAGGCAGTATAATCATTTGCCTGACTGAAACTCAAAAGCTCTGCTATCTGTTACTAATATTTATGACTGTTATCTTCTCCTACAGAGGTTCTCAACTGGTTTTGATTCAGGACTCAAGATTTTATACACTGGATATCAAGTGGTGACCTTAAACAAAAGTAAATGTGACTGTATTTTTCGTAGTGTGTATAAAGAGGTAATACTGGGACCATAACATTTTTTTTTTTTTTTTTTAATAAAACCAAGTTAAATCAAAGTGTCATCAAGTTTATGCATCTTTAAACAACTTTTATATTGCAACAATAATCAACAATAACTAATAAGAATATTTGGTTACATTATATTTTAAGATGGCATAGTTACATACTTACTTAAATAAGAACGGAGTAATATTAATGTACTGGTTAGGGTCAGGGTTTTGTTTAGTTACTTGTAATTATGCATAATTAACAGTTATTACTATAGTAAGTACATGTGTAACTGGTTCACCATAAAATACAGTGTTATCAAATATTTCACAACAAAACTGTTGTCCGGCTGCTATTACTATTAATAATCACTTTTTGTTTGTCAAAACCTTACACTGATGGTCACAGAAATGGAGGTGTAGCTTTATTTTATTTGTTAAAAATGTTTTACTAACAGATCATTTTGTGTTTCATGTAATTTCAAGTTAACATTGATTTAGACATAATGAAAAGTGATGTCTAAGTGGGTGAGTTGTTTGCTTTGCAATTAGTCAGTCAATTTTCACCCATTTGAAGCATTCAGGAAAATTTGAGCACCTGTTCTGAACATCACACCGATAGATGGGTGTTATCCTGTTGGCAGCATGATCGGCCATTCACAGCGATCACTTTTTGCCTGATCACAATTTTTGCCTGTATTCTGCCATTACCCCCCCTCACACCATGTTTTTAGGATGAGAACGCAATAAATCTCAACTGAGGTGGCCAGAAATGTGTCTTCATCAGCATAAATAAGAGCAAACCACATGTACAGCTAAAAATACCACTGCTGCACTGATTTTCATTATTGTGCCATCTGTGTAAACCACTTTATTTTGCATGGCAAAGCAAAAGAGACACAGAGTTTCATCAGGCTGCGTGTAATCAATTGCAGTGACTGGATGAACTTGTGTTTGTGTGTGTGTGTGAGAGAGAGAGAGAGAGAAAGCTGAAATTGGGACAGTTATAAAGATTTAGAAGTGCTGAAAAACACATAGGAAAGCAATGATGAGACTTTGATGGGTTCATCACTTACCAAATTCCTCCCCTGTACCTTTCGATCTCTCTTCTTTCCTTCTCTTTTTCAGATATGGTGTGAGCCTAGAAAATGACAGCATGAAAAACAGCTAGAATAAAAGAGAAGGTAATGCATGTGCTTTTAAGGTACTCTCTCGCTCTCCTACAGCTTGGCTGGACTCCACTCAGACACACACATGTAGTTTGTGAAAGAAAGTATATTCATCAAGTTTGAATCCTTTTCTTTTTCAGTAACCAGTCACAGGTGATGTTCTCTCTTATGTGGTGGGTATAAACACTCACATGCACATTTTTCTCTCTCACCAACTACAAACAACACTCCTCTTGCACACATAAGTGTTCACACTAACTACATTTACATGCACAAGTTTTGCCCTGGTATTCACCCACTCAAGATTTATTAAAAAAATCGAGGTTTCAAAGAGATTTGGATATATCCAGTGAAACTGACAATGAAACAAAGCTAGTTAAAATGTATGCAAATGAGCACTGATAGGTGACAGCACTCAATAGGAATGGAGACTGTGATCGGACCTCTCTAAGTGGCTGCTTACACGACACCATTTTCAACTAAAAACGGAAAAGTTTTTATGCGTTTTTGCCATTAATTTACACGACAATAGCGTTTTGGTGGCCTTTGGATACCATTATCATCATGATGGCATGCACATGCATATTACGTGTTTAGTCTGTCCACCTTATTTTTCAATGCGGAAATAAGGTGTTTTCTGTGAATGTGCGAGACTTCCGATTTAGACTTCCAGACTTCCGGGTCTGACCCCCCTAATCAAGGCTTGATCACCCCTGAAGAACAAAATAAGAAGTTTGGGGGGTCAAAGAAAGTAGTCTACCTGAAATATAAAGTTTTACCTATAAATATGAAAATTGTGCATTAAATTTACAGTAGATTTGTTCATGTTACATCATATTTATAGTCATTTTCATTTACGTGAGTAGTTTTCAGTGCTGAGCATTATAATCAATCACACACATTTTTGTTGAGTTTAGCAATGCAATGTCCAATCAGAGGCGTTGTGATTCACAGAATTCTGAATCTGAACTCACGCAAATTCTCTTTTATCATCATAAACAACAAAATACAGAAAAGATGCAAGTATTCATTTTGCAGTATAGACAGTTTCAGAGTTCTTTGATCGCTTTCTTAATAGCTACATTTCCTGTTTGAATAACCATTTTGTTATTTATGCTACTGAAATAATCAATGTTAAGTCTTCTTTTACTAATCGGTAAAAATGTTTATAAGCTTTTTACCTTTTGCAATGTAATGAGCAGCATTAAACAGTAGGCCTATGTGTAAATAAACATAAATGCCATGTCAGATGTCAGTTTAGTCATTTGCCCGGATCTGTGTGAACGGGGATTGTTTTGATAAGGTTGTCATCTGTACAAAGATAAAACTTACTACATCGTTGTCCTATAAACGTACCCTAAAAGAGTTAGATAGTGCAGTGGAGTAGGAATGTCTATGAGCAACCAAAAGGACAAGCTCCAGTGATTTACTGCACTCACTCATCGCATTGGCACTGAGCCACAATGTAGGATGGGACACGACCACTATATTTTGCTGCTGGTGACCCCTTTCTGTTGCAGGTTTGCAATAACCGGCATCATGTAGTCGGCATGCTTTAGATCAGTCTGTCATATGGATGGAATCAAAAAAGGCATAGCTTTCCGGGTGAGAAAACTCCACATCTGTAGTGTGGATTATCTGTAACAGACAGGCAACACTGGAAGCATTTTTGTCCAGCCTGGAGAGTATTCATCTTTAGCTATTTGAGTTGGGAGTGTTAAACATTAGGAAATTCTGTTGTACATATTGCAATAACAGTCTTAATGTTGCTTATAGACAGTGTCAGCTGATTGTTTAATATAACCTGCTCTTTCCCCCGTCTAAATATAACAACGAAACCTCTCGGCAGATTCATTAGGCTCAACCTGCGGGACTCACAAACTGCATTTTATGAACTGATGATGCACATGAACGTATAATCAGATGACGCCACAAGCGCAACCCAGAAGTGGGCAACGCTCCCATATTCACAACTTTTTTGAGCTTTGACAGTTTAAACGTTTGTAATCCATATCTGTCATGAGAACAGACCATCGGCCTGAAAGAACTGCGTGCACCCATTTACAAAATCAATATGTGAATAACAACAATGAAAAACGTCTTTTTATATTCGCAAGACAGTCCATCAAGTAATTGCCAATCTGCTAACACTCCCTCAAGTTTTCTTGAGTTCCCTCATATGATGCCAATTAAAACTGTGTTATGTTTTATTGCTTCTGCTGTCAATTAACTCTGTGCTTCCAGCATGAAACAATGACTGTTTGAATAATATTAATAAATGTATGATTTCCAGTCTGATATTTCACACTATGGTCGTTGATCAATTAGTGGACCATCCTGATTTGAAAGAATCCTATTTTTTTCATGCCAAATTTAACACATATATGTTGGCTAAATGGGTTGTGAGTTTTCCTTTTTTTTTGCTGACTCATGATGAAGCAGGTAAATTGATACTGGAGCCGTGACAGATGGCAGACTCCTACATTCATATATATGTATGTGTGTATATATATATATATATGTGTGTGTGTCGCCGTTTATCTATATTTACTGACTGAGATCAAATGTAACGGCCGTGTACTATTTTCAGTTTAGGCATGCGGTGCATGTAATCTGCTGTAATGAGAGTAATAGGTCTCCATCTGGACACACTTGTCCGTTCTAGGGGTGAGAGTTTTTTTGAAGATACAAGACAGTAATGGAGGGTATTCATAGATAATAGCTACATCATTAAATATAAAGCAGGATAATACTATATACACATATTGTCTATTCTGTTTGCAATAATTCATCAGTGATAATAGCAGACCCATATGCTATTGTTAAAAGAGCCAAACGATACCAAGACAATTACAATCAATAAAAATGGTTCAAATAAAAACTGTGCATTATCATTATACATTGTTACTTTATGTCTCTGACTCTAAGGAACATCAATATATCCTGGCAGATTTAATTTGATCCTGACTGGATTAATTAGCCAGGCTGAATTAATTCCACTGGCAGAATGAAAGAGGCTGATCTTGCTGTCTTCCTGACTGCTCGCTTGTTATCCATCGATCACGAAGCTCTTTCTGTGATGTCTTAATTTCAGAGAGTGAGTTAATTCAAGTGTGTGCATGTGTGTATGTGTGTGGTTAAAGGGGTGGTCGCCTTCGACAGTGTAGGATGTGGATTTATCGATAAATTAACAGATCGATGAAGAACTGCTTCCGACTTGCTATATGATCTCAGTGATACCAGATCTATTGTAACTTACACTTAAGACTTCAAAACATCTACTATCCCTCTATCCAGATTGGAAAAGTGAGGATGATGTTGGACTTGAATCCAAACTTCTTAGCTAAAGACATGCAATTATATTTCGCAACTTAAAGATGAATTATTGCAATTAGTATAATTCTGTTTTCATTATGTGTTCATTAATAATTCATGTCATGTCCTAATGTTCAATTTATAAAGCACCAGGCTATATAAGTGAATGCAAACTCCTAAGTTCATCTTATGTTTAGCTATATACTTTATGATGTTTTCTATAGAGGTATTATAAATGGATCTGTTCAAAGATATAAATATATTTAAATGAATATATACATTATACCACACTAATTGAGACACTCATTATTTTTGTGCCAGAAAAAAAACTTGCTCCGACTAGACCGATAGAAAGTAGTTTTCCTATCACTGCCAGTGATAACAGATATTCAGAGTCGTTCTTAACAATAAAATACATGGTCAGTTCCTGAACCCCCATCCCAGTGTCATTTGATCTTAAGATGTCAGTTGATGCCAGTCAGCAGTCTCTGTGAGTCTGACTATTGGAAGACCACTTTAAGAAAGGTCCTGCTCGGCTTTAATGGATTGGTAAGCTGATGTTACAGGTCTAGGTTACTCTTAAAGCTTATATCAGCACAAAAGATCATCGCTCCTCAATCTCAGCACTTTCTATCAGGGAAAAAAAATAAAAAATCACAGACTTGACATTATTAATGCATAGATATTTTCGCAGACCAGAATGGCATAGGTCTCAGAGAAAGTAGATGGACGAACAGGAGCAGGTTTGCTAATTTGGGATAAAATCAGGTCAAAGTACAGTAGGAAAATGCACACATTTTATAAATGTGTAGAAACTTCTCAAAATTAATTTAATTGAGAAACAAAATTACATTTTTTTTTTTCAGAGAATATATCTTTAATTAAGTTTATTGTTGCAAATTGTTTTATCTCGTTTAAAAAGATTAGTTCACCCAAAAATGAAATTTCTGTCATTAATTACTCACCCTCATGTCGTTCCACACCTGCAACACCTTCATTCATCTTCAGAACACAAATTAAGATATTTTTGATGAAATCCGAGAGGTATATGACTCCTCCATAGACAGCAATTTAAGCACCACTTTCAAGGTTCAGAAAGCTACTAAAGACATCGTTAAAACAGTCGACGTGACTGCAGTGGTTCAACCTTAATGTTATGAATCATCGAGAATACATTTTGTGTGCAAAAACAAAACAAAAATAATGACTTTATTCAACAATATCTTCTCTTCTGTGTCATTCTCATACGCTGTTTATGTTCAGCGCTTCCAGGTTCTGCGTCAGAACGCCGACTAATTATTGGCCGGCTCCTGCGCCAGCATCACACGCATGCGTCGTGTTGCTCACGTGATCAGCTTTGGCCAATACAGAGCCGGCATTCGGACGTAAACACTGAAGTGACACTGAAGTAAACACAGGTGACACTGTGTTTACTGTGTCACCTGCATATGCATAATGACAGGGAAGAGAAGAGATATGTTCCGAAGATGAACGAAGGTCTTACGGGTGTGGAACGACATGAGAGTGGGTAATTAATGACAGAATTTTCATTTCTGGGTCAACTAACGCTTTAAGCATAAATGTAACAAGATTTTTGAAAGGTAAAATATATATACTAATATGGTAAGAAACAATTATTTAATTAAAACTATAAAGAAGTCTTATTATTATCCTATTAAAAAAGAAGATTGGCTAATTATTAAGAAAATGATTTTTGCAGTTCACCAACCTGCTTCTATGAAAGCACCCAGTCACCTTCAGAGCAGAAATTTTCGAGCCATATTTACAACACGTGTATTTTCTCATAAACATCGAACAGGTGGAAAAAATATCGGAAGAATGGAGGTGAAAAGGAAAAAATCGTAAAAACCTCTCATCCCTGGCACTTAACCGTCTATGGCCTTACCACGCTTCATATGTCACATCGGTGACTCACTGGCTGCAGTCGCCCTCCTGTGGCGTCTGTTTGATTACACCAGTCCCGTGACGTCACACCCATTACACTCATTCACTCAAAGTATTTTTTCTTTTCTTTTAGATTTTATTTCTAAAAAGAGCTTGGCTTGCTGATAAATTTGATTTTCTGTTTCAAACAGTAGGCCTAGTCAATAAATATAATACATTCTGTGTGGAACTGGGGCAGCGTGCAGAGAGTATACAGAAATTATGTTAATGTGGATTTATTCGGAGATTTATATATATATATATATATATATATATATATATATATATATATATATATATATATATATATATATATATATATATATAGGCCTATATGTAAATGTAATGAGTCTAAAGATCAGATCAAAGCAGCTTGCCCAGTCTTCTGCATATGCGTTTCTGTTGGTGATAAAGAGAAATATATCCTACTAGAAAGAGAGAGAGAGAGAGAGAGAGAGAGAGGTGCTGATGGGGGGAGTTGGCAAGCACTCGTGCCCCCCTCATATCTGCGTGCACGACTCTCTCCTCCGCAGTGCACTGCTGGACAGCGCTGAGTGCGGAGTACAGGACAGTAGGCTACAGGACAGTCAGCGCGCATCAGCGAGGGCACGCGCTTCCGTACAGTCCTAAAGTCCCAAACAACATCCATGCACGAGAGCAGCAGCCACATGGAGCTAAAATGAGCTGTCGGAGGGCTGATCTTCACTTCACGACTCACACTTACAGATTTACAATTTGAGAGGGAAGGGACGTATCAGACATGGACACCTTGGTGTGGATCTTGATTTGTGGAGCGGTAAGTGTTCGCATTAGTTTAGACCAGACCGCACGAGCACAAGTGCGCGCAGGGATCCGCCGCTGGATTGCTGTGAATATGTAGGTTAATTGACATCAGGTGAGCCGCTTCAGCTCGCGTGATGCTGCGCGTTTATCGTGATGCGGATTCGGCGGAACTTGTTTTCGGTCTGTGGTAGTGATGATGACTAATCTCAGCAGCCCGGTTTCTGGAGAACAGGTGTCAGAGTCCTTTTCCTTTACTATTTTAGCCTTCTAAAACGAATCTGCATGTAAGTATGTTTATTAGGTGCCAGAAAAACAGGCTACAATCAGTGCAGAGAAGAAATGTGACCCCAACTGTAAACAAACTTTCAAGCCAAGTTGCCTCAGTTAAATATGACAGTTTGACTGGCTTCATTTATTTAATTTTTTGCCACATAATAGCTTATTTTAGTAGCCTTTGTTATGGAGTTTTAGTATGCGTTTGTATTACAATGTGCGTATTGTAATGACTTTCAACATTTTTAAAGAAATTCCTGCAGGCCATGTTCAATGAAATGCATCTTCCGTAACCCGAATTTTGGCGCCTCTGGCACTTTAGCTTGGCTTGAAGACTTTTTGAAAACCTTAGGTTTTTGTGTGATAGCCTATTAACAGTAAAGAAAAATGTAATAAATGATACCTAATGTTGTTGTTTATGTTTTGTAAATGTTCGGTATGATAGTGATTGGAAATTGCTGCAGTTGGCGTGGTTTCGTCCTCAGGGCAAACGATTTCTTTTCGCGAGCGCCAGGTGAAAATAATGTACATTCCATGTCTAACTTGTTATTCAACTTTTGGATACTTAAACGTATGAAAAAACAGTTAAGCAGCATACTTAAAAGCAGGCTACCTTTTAAAATGATTTATTCATTTATATTTAAAAAATATATCCCCCATAATTCGTACCTTGCGTGTTTAGACATCATATGAGCAACAGTATGCAAATTCAAATCAATCCTTCAAAAATAAAAATGAACAATGTAACCATGACTTCAACCAAATAGTATAATAATTATCAACATAAGAAGTTTTAAGAATCATCATTTTAATTTTTTCTTATTTTGACAATGATGGTGCTGGCAAATATAAGCTATATGGTATTTTTGGCGTGAACTTAATTTGGTACATTTTTGTAAGGGATACGCCTGATGCCCGGAGAGAAAAAACTCAAAGTGCGCAAGCATGTGACCCTCATGGTCCCCTACCGAGCACCCTAGGTGACCCCCAGCACCTCCAGTCTCTTGTAACACAGTCTAAATCAATTTAAACATGCACACGCTCTTGACTAAACACAATTACACCGTGACCTCTTTTCAGTGATCTGATTTGCAAAATGGCAAACGGAGCTGGCAATTGAGTTTGATCCAGGTGCACAGAGTCAGTGAAGAATCTCCACCGACACATGAGCCAGCAGCGCTCCGTCTGGAGTGCCATCTTACAGCTGTGTGAAGGCACTACGCTCTTAGTGCACTTTACAAGAGATCTGGCAGGGACAGAAACGGCCTAATTGGTGGTGAAAAAGACGATGGCTTGTCGAGGCTTGATGTTTCACAGTATTAAAGCTCAGTAGCATTTTCTGGCTGGTGCAGAGCGGTGTTTTACGGACAGGTGCGGATCACTGAATTGCACAGTAATGATAGGAGGCGCTTGCTAATACGTTTACTTAGCTACAGTATTTAAATGAGGCTAAAACCATTGACGTTCTTTAATGCATTATTTGATTTTCCTATTGAGAACATTACTGGATTTGACCTCAGGGAGATTTTGTTAGATTTAGCAGATTAATTTAGTCCCCAAACTATAGCTAAGTAAAGCCACATACTCTTTGGTCAGATGTGTTAAGCATTGGGCATGCTCCATACTGGGGAGTCCATTAAAGCCTGCCAAGTTAACTCATCGGCACGCTTACTCAAGCGAATGCAAATTGAGAGAAAAAAGAAAGGAAGACAGCCAGGGTTTGACGAAGAGAGAGAGAGAGAGAGAGAGAGAGAGAGAGAGAGAGAGAGAGAGAGAGTAAATGAGGGGGTGAGTTGGCTGCTGTACCAGTGCATCTGTTTCTGAATGAGAGCGAGAGAGGATGTGGATGAGGGGAGGAGGAGGAGGGTAGAAAGAGGAGTCTTAAAGGGCAAAGAGAGTGTGTGTGAGAGAGAGGCTAGGAAGGTAGATAAGATTAGGAACAAGAGGTGATGTTTTAATGAAAACGTGCAGAAGATCAGAGAGGTTTTCCCTCTTTACTTTGATTGTGGGAGGTTTAGATGATGTTGACCTGTCTAAATTGTGTGTAATTGTTACAGCTTGTAATGTGCTGTGGTTTCCATTAAAGAACGTTTGCGTGTGTGTGAGAGAGAGTGAGAGAGAGTATGCTAATTCATTAATGAATGCAAGGAGAAAAATGTGCTGTGAGTTCAATTACCCTGTATATGTGTGTGTGTGTGTGTGTGTGTTCACATGCTTGTTTGTGAGTGTCTTTGAAACACTCTGGAATCCACAGGTTAATGAATGAATCTTTTCACAGCTATATTAGAAAGAAATGCTTCTACAAGGCCCACTTATTCCTCAATAGAGCACAACGGTGGGGTTCCAGAAGTAAAAATGCCATTCATTTACACCACACAGAAATAGATTTAATGATACTGCAAATTATATTTGAAACCTTTTAAAACAAAGCTACCATGAGCTCAGAGATTGCAGTCATAAGTCTTCACTACCCATGCCATGGAAAGGACAAATAGGAAAAATGACACCCTTCTAAATATTTATACTTATAACTAATTATATATAATTATTATACACACACACACACACACACACACACACACACATACACTGTGAACCTGAATAAGTTGGGCTGACTCAAAAAATTTGAGGTAATCAGTTACATAAATTTTTTTCAGTTATGATGTTCCCAATTTTAAGCAGAACTATGAAGTTTTGAGTTTGTAGTACCCATGCAAGTTAATTGCTCCTAACTTGAAATACTGAGTTAGCTAACTCATACATTTTGATAGCAATTGACATAACATATTTAGTTAACTTTTTTTATTTTGAGTTCTTCACTGTAAACCCTAATAAATTGCCAAAACTCAAAAAAGTTGAATGAGAATTTTTAAGTTAAGAAAGATTTTTATTTTGTTCTCATAAATTTGTATTGCTCTTAACTTGAAATATTTGAGTACACTAATTTATACATTTAACTTAAAATTATCAGGTTATCTCAACGTAAATATTTTGCTAGCTTTAACAAACTAATTTGAAAAAAGCCAACTTGTTAATTTGCTAACATATTAACAATAGCACGGTATAGAGTACCCCAGGGATGACGCGTTTTTGTAGGCCAACCCGGAAGTTAGCGGCGCTCGGGTTCCCTTGATTGAATGCTCGCTGATTATGATCTGTGCTGTTATTAATACTCATCCACTTTTTCATGAGAAATGCTGTCCAAATGTCCCGTTTTTAATGATGACGTCTAAAGTCCCCGCCAAAGGAGTTATAACTGGTGTGTCATAGATCAAAACATGAAAATATTTAGAGGCTTTGTTAACCACAGACCTTATTTCAGGCGATTTAGCAAAAACCCATTCAAAAAACCCATAGACTTTACGGCGTTGGAACCGGAAGTCCTAAAATGCTAACTCGCTTCCGGGTTTTGCCTACAAAAATGCGTCATCCCTGAGGCACTCTATAGCTCTTAATGAATAGTACAGAAAATTAAAACGTGTAACTTACTTGCTCTCAAATCAAGCAGCATACGCCACTTGTCACCATGATGGTAACTCTCCAAAAAACCACATTAGAAACTCTTCTAAATTACCATATGAAACATTAATAACTACTAAATCTCCCTTACCATTAATCTTGCACAAAAAACATTATATAACACTTAATTTTTGCATTTACACTCCATTTCGAGTGCCATGGGCAAGGCATGCTGGGAAATAGAAATCCCAGCCCAGTTTCAGTTAAACTTAAGATAAATTTCAGTTAAATTTAAGTTTGTCCTACTCAAACCAATTAAGTATTTTGAGCATTAGGGTTTAAATCTTTTATGTTACTTTAATGTAATTAAATTGAAAGCACTACTAAAAATGCAAATTATTAAATTCCTTATTTAATAGTCTCACTGAGGTAAGACTACTAAGAATGTTTGTAACCATTCGACCTGCACATTGGAATATATACATACACACTGCTGTTGTGGATTCAACTACTGTACATTCACAACACTTAATGGATTGAGTAGTTCTTTCCCTCATCAATTCATTTGAAGCAAACCCTTTTTTTTTGTATTTTAACCAAATTTTGTATAATTTTGCCATTCAAATCATGGTTTGTAATGTGATTCATCTCTGGTTGGTTTGGTTCATGGCTTAGGGCACTTTATTGAAGAAATTGAAGAATTCCTATGGAGAAAATGAATGAGGAAAAACACTTCCGGAACCAAGGCTGTTGTTGGTGGCACTCTATACACATAAAATACAGCACACATCATCACTGAGCTTGATCACATGACCAGACCGAACCTATTGAGAGAGGAAGAGTGCAGCGCTGGAGTAGTAAATTAGTTCAAAGTGAAGTCTGCATCCTCACTAATGAGCCTCCAAAGTCCTCTAACACACATCGCACACACACATCTGTCGTCTGAGACAAAATGAGCCCATAAACACCTCTTACAGTGCCTGTGCGACCGGAAGTTTATGACCTCTTGGGTTATTGACAATACTCAACAAACAGATCAGGACCTGTAAAAGCGGAAGGGTAGGGCTAATCGATGTCTTGGGTAGAGAGGGTCTGCGGACCGTGATCTGTGAGACCTCGACGTGTAAAGTATGTGTAATCGTACCCGTGACAATACGAGAGAAACAGCTGGACTTGCAATAGACATATGCATAACTCCAAATGCCTGTCTCATCTTGCTCAACACGCCCCAGCTTTTGGACACAGAAATGCAATCAGCACAATATGCTGTGATGCAGCTGTTACCAGACATGTGCAGCAAATATGAAGGAGTTTACTGACAATGAGAGGGATTAACTGGAAACATCAGAGATTAGTTTTGCTTTAAATTAGAAATACAAGTTTTAGGTAAACTTCAGAATTTTCAGAATCACTGTTGTCACAACACATCTTGTCGTCTGTCAAGCTGTCAAAATTTAATAAGCAATATGCAATAAACTAACCAAATCAATGGGAGATTCAAACCTTAAAGGATTAGTTCACTTCTGAATGAAAATTTCCTGATAATTTACTCGGCCTCATGTCATCCAAGATGTTTATCTTTCTTTCTTCAGTCGAAAAGAAATTAAGGTTTCTGAGGAAAACATTCCAGGATTATTCTCCTTATAGTGGACTTCACTGGGGTTCAACGGGTGCAAGGTCCAAATTTCAGTTTCAGTGCAGCTTCAAAGGGCTCTACATGATCCCAGACGAGGAATAAGGGTCTTACCTAGTGAAACGATCAGTTATTTTCTAAAAAAAATACTCTTTTTATCCACAAATGCTAGTCTTGCACTAGCTCTGCGATGTACCACTCATTACTTAAACATGTTGGAAAGGTCACTCGTGATGTAGGCGAACGTACCGATCCAGTGTCTACAAAGCGAACGTGCAAAGACTAAGTCAAATGCCCTTTACAAAAAAAGGTAAAGCAACAATGTCAGACCTTTCTAACATGATTATGTCATGCGTAGTGGATCACAGAGCTAGTGCAAGACAAGCATTTGTGGTTAAAAAGTATAATGTTTTTTTTTTTTTTTTTTTTTAGAAAATGACTGATCGTTTCGCTAGATAAGACTCTTATTCCTCGTCTGGGATCGTGTAGATGCTAAAAACAATAAGGGTGAAATGATCTACAAAATAAAGTTTGAATGGAGTTTGTACTTTAGGTGGTTCAGGCTGAATTAATTGCAGCAATTAGTGGAGAAGATTACGGAAAACAGCATTCGAGGAATATCAATATGACTATATTGCCTTGCAAACACATTAATTAAAGTATTAACATTAAAATATCTCGAGGGTTTATGTGTAATTGGAGACAAGGAACCTGTGGACCCCTAGAGAGATGGAATATTAATGTCATTTCTTTTTTTTTCTGTAGCTGGGGCTGGTGTTTGGGTCTAAGCTGGAGCGAGCCGTAGACGAGGAGTGTGAGTCGGGGAGTTACACTCACAGCGGGGAGTGCTGTTTGCAGTGTCCTCCAGGAGAGGGAGTGGTCAAGGAGTGCGGGGCCACCCAGACCGAGTGCAGTCAATGCTTAGACAGTGAGTACAACTTCTCGTATACGCATATGGAACTCATACACATGTAGGCCATGACATAGACAGAATTGTTCATGCACATGCACGTACTCATAATCTTCACAAACATTCACACCGTTACAAACACTTACTTTCACGCACATAAATTTATTAACACATAATTACTCTCTCACACGTACACACGTATACTTATTAACACATAATTATGCTTTCTTGCTCCCTCTGTCTCTCTCTCCCTCACAAACGTGCACATATAAACTCAAAGAACAGACAGAAAGCTGAGAGTAATTATGAAATTAGCTGGTTACGGTATATGAGCTGCTGTTTGTGTGTGTGTGTTTGATGCTGTAATTAAAGCCAAATGTTTAGCTTTACAGTTTGTGAGGAAAACCAGAAAGAGGATAACCAAACATTAAAGTGAGAAATCTGGGATGTCAATTGATTAATTATTTTCTGAACATGAAGGTGGTACTTGAATTATACATTAAAGGGGTTTTTAATTGTGTATTATTATATATCGTTCAAATATTTGGGGGTATAGCTAAATTTTTGTTTTTGAAAGAAGTCTCTTATGCTCACAAAGGCTGCATTTGTGTGATCAAAATACAGTAAAAACAGTAATATTGTATAGTAATACAATTTTAAACTACAATGTTACAATATTACAATAACATAACAATGTTAATATATTTTAAAATCATTCCTGTGATGTATTTTTAGCACCATTACTCCAGTCTTCAGTGTCACATGATCCTTCAGAAATCATTCTAATATGATGATTTGATGCTCAAGAAACATTTCTTCTTCTTATTATTGTTAAAAACAGTTGTGCTGTGTATTTTTTTTTGGGGAGGGAAACATGATACATTTTTTTCAGAATTCTTTGATGTATAGAAAGTGGAGAAGAAAAGCATTTGTTTGATACATAAATCTTTACTATAAATGTCTTTACTGTCACTTTTGATTGATTTAATGTGTCCTTGTTGAATAAAAGTATTAAGTTCTTAAAGAAAGACCCCAAACTTTTGAATGGTAGTGTATGTTCTTCCCATTCACAGAAACATTTAGAAAAGGCACTGGCACATTTGGAAATGACAAGACACATTTTTCACCTGTTTTACAGCATGTCTAATTCTTTTGTTGTGAATGTTTCCTAAAGAGGCTCTATCCTACTTTCTGCTCTCATAAGAGAAATGAACAGTCCTCCGTGAGCGTTGAGAAGCACTTAGGACGACAGGCCTGAAATAGAGGAGGTCTTATGTTTCAGGACAGGACACTTTACATCAATATCCCAACTGGGTGCTTTTTGTTTTTTTCTATCTGTGTGGGATATAAATAAAGATGGTGGATGTTATTTTAGAAAAGCATCTGCATTAATTTTTAGTGTAACAAAACAGGCTTCCTGTTTACTGATAGACAAAAACACATTTTGTGACCTTTGCGTTAGTCTCCTGTCCCCTTTCTCCCAATGTTGGCAAAGACACACAAACACACACACACCTCTTTCATGCATCCTCGCCCCCTCATCCCCTACCCAGTCTAGACACAAGCACACATCAGCAACTACTGAAATATTTAGCTGTCCATTTTCTCTTTTCGCCCTCCCTCACATCGCAGTGTGTTCAAAAACTGATTGACACAAACCTCTCACCATCGCAGCTACTGTCATAGCCGCCATTTCATCACAAATCAGGCCAACATCTTTGACTCTCACACACACATAAAGGGTTAGTTCACCCAAAAATGAAATTTCTGTCATTAATTACTAACCCTCATGTCGTTCCACACCTGTAAGACCTTCATTTATCTTCAGAACTTCTTCAGAATATCTTCAGAATATTTTTGATGAAATCCAAAGGTATCTGATCCACACATAGGCAGCAACAACATCGCACCTTTTGAGGTCTAGAAAGGTATGGCGTGGAAATTCCCAATACTAATCTGACTTCACCACTGACAATTCAAACAACCTCCACTTGTCAATATAATATATATAATACTCAGTAATACTACAGTATCTCGAGGTAATTCCCTTCTCGAATACTTCTAATACATTTCCAATACTTCGAGGTAATTCTTTTTTTTTTTTTTTTTTGAAGAAATTAAGTTTTATTTACGGTCGGGAGGTCACTTGTCACAACAACAGAGTGAGTCTCTATGAATAGAAAGATACATGCACATTTAAACCTTACAGTTGAGTAAAAATCAATGTCTTCTTCACTGTGATTTGTTCTGGTGATTGGTTTGTAATGATCTAAGCTAATCATATGACTGGTCTTTGACCTGAGCATCCTTAGTCTGCATTTTCTGTACATTTCATGTTGACATAAAATATTTCTATCACAGGTACTAAAGACAAAACAAAAAAAATAACGACTTTATTCAACAAATTCATCTGTCCCCTGTTATACTGCTACGCTGCTCGTTTTTTTTATAAGTCGTTATTTTTTATATTTTTTCGTTTTTGCACACAAAAAGTGTTCTCGTCGCTTCATAATATTAAGGTTGCACCACTGCAGTCACGTTGACGGTTTTAACGATGTATTTAGTAGCTTTCTGAACCTCCTTTCTGAGATCTGCTGCCTATGTGTGGATCAGATACCCTCGGATTTCAACAAAAATATCTTAATTTGTGTTCCGAAGATGAACAAAGGTCTTACAGGTGTGGAACGACATGAGGGTGAGTAATTAATGACAGAAATCTTTTGGATGAGCTAACCCTTTAATAGTGGACTGATATTACTTTCCATTGGTTACTATTATTAATAAAGCCAAAGAGCTCAAAAATGATCTTGTAGCTCAAATCTGTAATAAAATGATACCTAATGTAGTTATTAATGTTTTGTAAATATTCAGTATGAAATTAATCGGTCACTGGTTCGATTAATGTGGGTGAATCCCACAAATCCTGTTTGCATCATATTTCACCACATAATCAAGAAAATTATACAGAAATGTACACTTTGCTTTAAAAATTAAGCATATTTTAGTACAATTAACATTTTTTGCATTACATTTTTATGACAATGAAGCACTTTATCTCAACATTCTCATTACTGAATATATATATATATATATATATATATATATATATATATATACATATAATTAAAATTATAATATATGTAACTTATATTTTTGTTTTGTTATAAATATATTTGATTATATTTTAATTTATAATACATAATATTTATTTGTATTTGTGTTATGATAGTATTTGTACATATCTATGCTGCTTTAAATAGAAAACACAACTTTTATTGTAATGTAATAAACAGTGTCTAATCTAATGTGAATGACCACTGGTAATAAATACAAACAAAAAATAATAAAAATTGTCTAAATTATCATGAAAAATATTTGAGGTGAATGTGACCTGGTCATGTTTTCATGACCTTTACCCAGATTTTTCTGCAATGCATAATTTAAATGCACTTTGTCGTTTGAAGTGAAATGTGAATGATTGTGAGTCTATTATATATTCTGTTTGTTAAAGGTACTGTAGGAGCAGTGCTGAACTGGAATCAGTCAGTGTATCAATTTAGACAGCTGGCTAATGACTGATTGGGATTTGGGAAAATAACAGCATTAGATAATGATGCATTTACGTACAGGCAACATCATATGCGCTTACTTTTTCAGACTGAGACTAATACAGCCCTTAATCATCTGAGAGAGAGAGAGAGAGAGAGAAAGAGAGAAAGAAAGAGAGGTTAATGCTACTGAACATTTAAGCAGAACACAGGACTGGAGCCATCGCTGTTTTTATTGGCCTATGCAGCCGTTATACCGTTCCACGCAGCTTTGATTTATTACATTAACTGTATTATAAAAGAAGCAGTCATACTAATAAAGAACAACTGAATTGTGAAAACAGAGCAAGAGACAGAGAAACACATTCAAGTTCGTTCTGATAAACCAATATGGTTGTGATTATAGATCAGAATACAGTGCATTACGCAATGGACGTTTTTTTCTAAGCCCGTTCAGTATTAAGTTACTTTACAAAATCTTTTAAAATGTGCCAGCAAAATATTGGCAAACATCTCTAGTTACAGTTCTCCTCCAGCAAATGACAGCCAAGCAGAAAACCAGCTCCGAAAGAAAAGCGTAAAAGATCTCATGCACCTGGCTGATTTGTCTGTAATTGTAAAGGGATAAAAACGCACAGACTTCAGCTGATGACGTAACAGGAAGACACGCCGCATGAGGCAGCTCGAGTCTTTTTCCGTTTGCTCTCCTGACAGAGACGGTTGTGTGTGAGGAAGCTATTTATTATGCATGTAAACAGTCATCAGCAGAGCATGTGTGTGTGTGTTGGTGGGTGGGCGCTCTGTTGTTTTTGTTAGTTTTGTGATATGTGTTTATAATCAGTGCAGGGATGGCTGCGTTCAGGTGTATCCCTGCAAACACCCAGCTGGTGCTCTGTTCATCTGTTCACGGTTGTATGTGCACACTCCATAGGAATGTCACAATAGTCTTTACTCACTGTAAAGATGATATTTTTTTAACATAAACTCAAACAAGAAGGAAAAAGTAAACACTAAAGTCAAACTATAGAAGTAATGAAAGTAAGATGGAGATCAGGCAGCATGTGGGCCATGTCATATATAAAATATATATATATATATATATATATTTCAGTGGACTATAGACAAGAAAGTAGGAGAGAGAAAATGGAAAATGGGGAATGGGAAAGGGATTAACTCAAGTTGGACTCAAACTGTCCCCATGAGACAACCGTTATCCTGAGCATGTCAGATGCTCATAATTCATGATTTTTTTTTACCCTAAATAATGTCATTTAAAGGTAAGGTAGGCAACTTTTTTATAAACACTTTTTGTTATACTGGTTGAAACATAGTTGTAGACAGATAGTCAAAAACAAAAACCAAAAACAAACAGAAGCCGCCTTTTACAGTTCCTCCTGAACCAAAACAACAAGCTTATGCTGCTTCATGCCATGTCATAACCATTATTACAACCTGTGACATTCTACTCGAGCAGTTTACTATCAACGCTGAAATGAATCTGCAGCAGTCAGGTTGTACAAGTAAGAGCACTATAAGTTGTTTATGTTGATTATTTTTGTAATCTTATGTGCTTTGAGACATGAGATCCATTTCTCGATATGTGTCCTTATCTGTACTTGTGTTCTTGTGGACTTGTGAAACGTCATCATTCGCTGTCCAAGTACTGTTCCAATTCAAAGTTCATATCTAGCCAAGTACAGTTTAAATCCCCTGATGTGTTCTTGATCCACCCCTTTTATTGAGGATGCATCGAGAGGCAGGGGCGCCGTTGGCACAGGGGACAGGGGGGTCAGGACCCCCGCAGTTTTGAAAAGATAGAAGTCGACCCCCGCACTTTTGATAAGGGCTGCTTCAATTAGTCACACTATATCATCTTTTAGCTTAGGATATTTTCTTTCAAATGAGACCATTTTCACGTTTCTGTAAGCGATCCATTCGTAAATAATCAGCTGTTTTGTCGTGGATGTGAACAGGAAATGCGCTCTCGAACGGAGAAACACGCGATCTCCAAACCATCGATCAAAGCGTGCTAACGTTTTAGGACAGGTCGATGGTATATTAATCATGCCCGAACGTTAGCGTTTGTCAATCAAGCCAAACCGTCCATTCAGAACCCGATAAATTTGACACTTTAAGGTAAGGAGGCTGATGTCTCAGGTTGACGCGCGAGCTGGCTTGACTGAAGTTTTCGTGAGGATTTATAGTTTATGGGCTGTTTTGATTTCGGTAATTACATCTTGAAAGGCAAAAGCATTGATGGCATCTATAAAAGAGATATCTGAAATAGAAACGAAAGTGATATTGCCTCATCCAGTGGAGGACGCACGAGAGGAGATCTGTGCGTTTAATTGGTATGTGTATACTGTAATACTTAATTTACAATGCTTATCAGTGGCGTGCACTTTGATCGTGAAAGTGTCTTTTGCGGTCGCATCGCGGTGCTCCCGTGTTCCCGATGTGAACGTGAGCTCCAGTCCATTACAATTTCTCCTGCGCCCCTGTCGAGAGGTGACTTGTGCGGACTTGAGACACCAGGTATCCCAGAATGCATCGTGCACTACCCAGCAAGCGTCATAGTAAAGGAGAAAACCTAATTTAAACATATTACTGTTTTTATGTCATGATGTGTAGTTTTCAGGCGAGAATGTACTGGTTTAAAGCTCAAATCTGTGGTTTACTGATAAAGATGTGACGTATTTGGAGTTATGAGATCCAGGGGCCAGTTGTTCAAAAAGTTTAATCTGGATCAGAATGATCTGGATTTGGAAATCCCATGTTTTGCTATCCAGGATCAGGTAATCCATCTTACTTTTGTGCTGGTTTTTCAAAGAAAAATTGGATTGGATCACCGTGATCCAGATACACACTTTTCCAGATTACCAAATCTGGATTACCAGTGCTCTATGGATTTGAATTAAATATAATATTTTTGTTGGATATTTACAGCTGTTTGGGGATTGTTTTATGGCACCAAAATCTTTTTTACTTTACAGTAGGTTACCGAAAGGCTAAATATGTAGGTTAATGTCTACTAATTTATTTAACAGTTAAACTAATCAAGAGCAAAATAAAAAAAATGTATATGTATATTACACAATATAAATGTTGTATTTTTGACCAGTTTTAAAGTTTTACTGCATTTTCCTCCTGGAATCCACCTTGAAATCCTACCCCCTGTTGGGATCAGGATAATCCTGTTTTTTTGGATCAAAGTTATCCAAATCCTACGGACAAGTTTTGAAGAACACAAACTGAAGGTTTGATCCAGATTAAAACTAGGATTGGATTCCGTGATCTAATCTGATTTCAGATTCCTTCTTTCCCTTTTGAACAACCCATTTTCAAGATATGATCCAATCCGATAACCAAAATCAGATCAGCTTACCTTTGAACAACTGGCCCCAGGTGATCACCGGATGCTCAGTGCTCATGTACCCAGCCAAGAACAGCTTTACCTCGGCTAGTCCTTCTGACGTTTGCCACTGGCTCTGATGTCTCTGTAGTGGTTAAACATGACAAAATTTGTCCCCTGGCAAATCGTTTTGGCTGAGGGCAAAGTGACGTTTCATAACTTAATATATTTAAGCTATTTAAATTTACCGTTGTAACCTATTAGAGCGCTGACTTGTATGTTTGACTGAATTGTTTGCTTTATTTGCTTCTTATACCTTTTACTTATACTTTTATAATGGCTATTATCATTAAAACTGACATTTAACAAAAAGAGACAGTGTTTGTGTTTTATGTTACATTTCATTTTAATACAGTGAAGATAAGAGTATGCACATGCCTGAACCACATATTAATATGTTTAATAATATATTTATATTTCGTTTTGTTATAAATACTATACAAGCAGTGAAGATAGTCATGAATGCGTTGCCTAAACCATATTTGTGAGGCTATTAATATGTTAAAATGCAAACAAAAAGAGGCAGAGTGGTGTTTTATCACTTATTTCGTTTTATTGTTGCCTAAAATATACATATAGAGATAACCGGAGTAGCCAGAGCAAGCTGAGTAATGCAGTCAAGTATGCTGCTGTACCATTTGCAGAATCACCGGACTTGCATCCTCACGTCCTCGTAAGTCCGTTCTCCTGAGTCGAACTTGCCAAGCTTGAACTACCAAGGACACAAATCCGAACTTCGCGTACATGGTATTGAGAAACGCCTGAGGTAATTTAACGTAATCTCTCATCTTGTGACTCTTTGCAGAATCTGCTGTGTGAGTTCATTGTTTTGGGGGAGGCGTGGCTTTGGAGAGAGAGCGCTCTAAAGGGAGGGTGGGATCTCATGCTTTCAAAGCTAGCTTGCTATTGCTAGTCTCTCCGAAATTGCCAACTCTACCTTTAAGACAGACAGACAGATAGACAGACAGATAGACCGAATATTTAGCTATTTTGCTAGGCCAGCCTTAGTTGGGTGACAAATGGACTGATCTTTGAATTCTCCACTGCAGAACGAGGTCATATCTATCCATTAATAATTAATGAAGAAGAAACGAAAGAGAGAGCGAGAGAACAAACAGATGGGCTAAAAGGCTTGTCCAGCTGAATTGACTTTTTCACAGCTCACCATGGCCTGCATCACATGACCCATATGTTTATCCATCATCCCTCTCTCCTCCCATAGAGCACTGGAGACCTTATTGCTCTTAAGAAAATTATTAACTATAGTGTGTGTGTGTGTTTAGGAGCATTTTATACCTACAACATCAAAAGGTAATTAACGACGATTAGGAATAATTTATCATCCTATAATCTGATGAATACAACTGATTAAGTAAATAAAAAAGAGCATTATCACTGCATCAGCAATCTCATATTTGTCAGTACAACATGTTTGAGCAGTTGTTTTTGCTTGTCTTAGATGCCCTGATTAAGGTAACCAAGTCATTAGCCTTAACATCACCTGCACAACAAGAGCAAACATGACAAGAAGGAAATCTACCGTATAAAGTATGGCAGAGAGGTGAACACCTCACCCTCAGGCCAACCTTAGGTGTAAACACATCTGCCTGCCCAACATCAAATCTTCCCATCTTCAAACAGACCTGATCTGTTGGTAAAACAAGCATCAACAGTCTGCAGAGACAGAGACCGCTCTTCTTCCTTGTTTACATCCTGTTGGTCAAATGCAAACTGTTTTCCCCTCCTAGAACAAGAAAATGACAAATGTCATCTCGATGTCTGAATATTTTTAAATTGACAGCAAGGAGATTAAATGGAGATTTTTGCTTCAGTCTCAGGCTGCTCACATTTTTCCCCTAAGAAAGGGATCTCTGTAATCTCACATGCTTTAAGAGATCTTATCTATATCCCAAACTGCGCTCTTAAAAATAAAGATAAATATGGTTCAGTGAAGAACCTTTAACATCCATCCATCCATCCATGCACTCAAAGGTTCCAAAAGTGTTTTTTTTTTTTTTTTTTTTTTGGTTTCCAGGAAATTGTTGACGTACAGTAAGAGCTCAGCTGTAATATCACTTGATAGCATAGCCTAGTTAATTTACTCTTAGAAGAATTTGATTAGAAATGGTCCTGCTGAAATCTCTTAGTTCATACTAAAATCCCTGAATTGTGATTGCAGATACACTCTGCAGTACACACTCTCAAAAATAAAGGCATCAAAAGGGGGTTTCACAGCAAATGCCATATAAAGTAAGGACCATTTTTGTGCAATGATGTTAAAGGTTCTTTATGGAACTGTCAATGCCAATAAAGAACTTTATTTTTAAGACTGTAGAACATTTCCATTGCACAAAAGGATCTTTATAGTGGAAAACTTTAACTTCTTGGGGTTCTTTGGGGAACCAAAAATGGTTCGTACTGTATATGGCATATGCTGTGAAAACCCTCTTTTGGTTCCTTTATTTTTGAGAGTGTGTTCTCATCAATCTGCAATCACAACTCAGGAATTGCAAGTGGAATCCAAGTGCAAATTATCTGGGCTATGCTATCTATTAATATTACAGCTGAGCTCTTACTGTTCCAACAATTGTTAGAAACTTAGGACAAACATCTCAAACAAAGTTAACACTAAAATCAAAAGTTCGAATCAAAGCAATAGTTATTAACACTTATGTTGAGATTTTTCTGAAAAGAACTGATTGAAAAGAACGATTTGCTTACTGACCAAGTTCACTGATGTGAGTTTAACAGTCGACTGCAGGGCACGATTATCAATGACAATTTGAAACAACGTGAGGAAAATCACAGAATTTTAATGAAAATGTAAAGAAAATTTTACAAAGCTATGAAAGAGCAACATCTGAGCAAGTGTTCCTCTGGATCAGTGTGGAACACAGCTGTGTGGCTGTTTTTGTTTCATGTTTGTGGTGTTTGATGAAAAGCTGTCCTGTGTTCCAGGAATACAAGACGTTTTCCAGCAGAGATCTATCTGAATGTTTTTTCTGCCTATCTCTGTTTGTTTGTTTGTTTATTTAGCACCATGAGAATGAAACAACAGGAACACACACAGATGAGAAACACACATGATTTAAGATTCATGTGAATACCTCACCTTGATAATATCTTAGCCTCACTCCATGTTGGACCAGTCGAAAGAAGAAAAAACTGCCTTTTGGAGAACCATCAGATTAGTGTGCTGGTGATGACATTTATTGTAAATGTGCGGATGTGTATCTGGTGCTCGCTGTTTTAGAGTGCGCTTCTGAGGTTTTCCTTATGAAATATTATCTTCATCCTCAGACAAATACGTCTGGTTTATTTGGTGTTAACGGTTCTAACTTGTAGACTCCACCTTTAAATGTTTATGTAGACTTAAAAAAGAGTTTCATTTTTGCTATACTGAAACAAAAATGATGTTTTTGCTTTTTCATCCTGTTCACATTCCTTTGATTTCTGTTGAAAGATCTTGACTGTAATATAAAAGAGGAGCTGATAGTCTAATATAATAGTTCAGATTTATCTGTCAGATCCTTTTATGGTTTTGACAGATTATCTAACATAAATTGGTCTGAACAGGTTTCAAATTTTATTGCTGTGTGTAACACGGGGAATGAATACTTGACCCAAGTCATTTCCCATAAGATAGCCCAGAGGAAAATGTTTTGCTCAGAAAGGCTTGTCAGTTGTTTATTTTAATTTTCAACTTTGTCTCAGATGTTTTCTTCTAAAATTCCTTAGGAGATCGTTTGGTTTTGGAAAAATTTAATGAGAAATATTCATGCTGACATCTCAGACTTTTGATTACACGATACTGTATATTAGCGAATCTAAGCTCAGAGACAAAAGTCTCAATTTAATTTGATTGCTCTCTAGAGTTCTCATTTGTCATTTTTCTTTTAAAATGAGGACTGTTAAAGAGAGAGAAAGTTGTCTTTGGTGTGGGGAGAGAGACAGCCGGAGACCCCCATATACACAAGCAAGAGCTGCCATGGCCGTGACCAGGCATTTAAAACAACCTGGTTTATAGAAGCACATCAAGCATAAACCGCTTTCTCTTTCCTGTTAAAACAAAACCATACAAACACATTCTTATTGTCTGCTCCTCCTTGCTCTCTCCTCTCCTGTTAACAGAGTGACACAAGATCTAGGGAAAGATATTTAAATCCTAAATTGGCTGGGTTTAAATTACAAACCCTTCAAAGGTCACGTCATCTAAAATGCCTGTCACACGTTCTTTGTCCTACAGTAAAGCCGATTTCACTCGAAGCCTCACCACACACAAACCCTTTGAATAATTTACAGCTTTCGCAATAATTTTCCATCTCCGTGTTTTATTTTCATATATGGCATGGGGGAAAAACTCTTCTTGAGAAAAGCCCCTATAGTGTTTAATAAAGGTAAACACATTATTTCATGGCTGAATTTAGGCACTACTAATGGTGTCAAGCAAGTCAAGAAACTCAAAAACCTGAAGTTCTTGGAATGATGGAAAAAGATAAAGCAAAAAGTAAAGACGACACTGATACTGCGTCCCAATTCGCCTACGTATACTATGCCCTGCTGTTTTTGTGAAGGAAAAAGTACATACTTTTGAGTGTGTAGCAGAAGAGTATAGGCAAGCTTTGGGACATACTACTTTGTCCTAATCCGGACTCGCACATCCACCATATTTGTAGTTTTTAACAGCTTTTATTTGTGTTTATAGTTCGAATTGAATCCTCACCCCAACGTGCAATGGGTTGTGGGCAATATTAGCCGTGTACACGGATCTGCACTTCAGATTCTAACTGGAAAAAGTAGACCATCCAGATATTTTTGGAATTCTCATTTCAACATGAGACACACTAATTCTGATTTCGAATACTAATTCGGATGGATTGTATGCAAATTGGGACGCAGCAATACACTCACTGGCCACTTTATTAGGTACACCTGTTCAACTGCTTGTTAATGGAAATATCAGCCAATCACATTGCAGCAACTCAATGCATTTAGGCATGTAGACATGTTCGAGACGATCTGCTGAAGTTCAAACTGATCATGAGAATGGGAAAGAAATGTGATTTAAGTCACTTTGAATGGTTGCATGGTTGTTGGTGCCGGTCAGACGGGCTGGGTAAGTATTTCAGAAACTGGTGATCTGGTGAATTTTCACACACAACCATCTCTAGTGAGTGGCAGTTCTGTGGGGGAAAATACCTTATTGATGCCAGAGGAGAATGGCCAGACTGGTTTGAACTGTTAGAAAGGCAGCAGTAACTCAAATATCCACTTGTTACAACCGAGGTCTGCAGAAGAGCTTCTCTGAATGCACAAAACATTAAACCTTAAAGCAGATGGGCCACAGCAGCAGAAGATCACACCGGTACCACTCCTGTCAGCTAAGAACAGGAAACTGAGCCTACATTTCACATGCGCTCACCAAAATTGAACAATAGAAGATTAGAAAAACGTTGCCTGGTCTGATGAGTCTTGATTTCGGCTGTGACATTCAGATGGTAGGGTCAGAATTTGGCATAAACAACATGAAAGCATGGATCCATCTTGCCTTGCATCAACGGTTCAGGCTGCTGCTGGTGGTGTAATGGTGTGGGGGATATTTTCTTTGCACATTTTGGGCCTCTTAGTATCAATGATGCTATCATGTCACTATGGACCAAAATCTCTAAGGAATATATCCAACACTTTTTTTGAATCTATGCCACAAAGAATTTTGGCAGTTAATTGGGCAAAAGTGGGTCCAGCCCAGTAATAACCCAATAAGATGTACCTAATAAAGTAGCATTAGCAGTGCATTACATCTCAGTGCTTGGATGGTGGAAATCACAGCTTTTGAGCCATTCACCTGATCCACTGAAGTCAAGTTTGAAGGTGAACCCAAGTGCAGCTTTATTTAACATAGACGTGAACTAAATAAAAAGACAAAGGCTTGACTTGGAACTTAAAAAAAACTAACCAACAGCAGGGTACAGGTAACAAAGCTAAACAATTAAATATGAGGATTATATTCACTGAAAAAATGACAGTGATTTTAAAAATGACCTGAAAAACAGTTAATTGGTTTACAGAAAATTTTCGTACTATATATGGTAAATAACTGTACACTGTAAAAAATGACCGTGATTTTAACAGTAAAAGACTGTAAAAATGCTGCGGTGAAAAACTGTTGATTGGTTTACAGAAAGTTTCCGTACTATATACGGTGAATAACTGTAATAGATCTAATGGTACATTTAATGTAATTTTACGGTAAAATACCGTTAAATTCACAGTTTTTGGAAGTGAAAAATAACAATTCATTGTAAAATTTACAGTGAAAAACCGTATATTGACATTCCCACAATTCCCTGCGTGACACTTCACATTTGATATATTTTCGTTGAAATAACTCTGTTTCTTCTTAGTTTTTCTCATTTTTTTCTAATCAGTTACGTACATTAGGGTTTTATGTTACATCTACTGTTGTTAAATTAATGTTTATTGCATTTTTAAAATTTCATGCATGTTACCATGATGGTATTTAGTGTGTGTGTGAATGACACTGTGTGCACCTTCTACATGTTTGTGTTGTCCTTCTCAGCTTGTGGAAAAGCTGCTTGTGATGAAGTTTGATTCATCATGTGACTCTCATCACCACTGTGTTTGGTGACTGTCAGTGTATTATAAAGATACAAAACAGATATTAGTACTTCATTAGGTTAGTAAATTAACATTATATCAGTTAATGAAATACGTTATTTTACCGTAAATTTAACAGATTTAAAATGTAAAATTCACATGTAACTCCGTAAGTATGTTTACGGTTTGATATCATTTTTACAGTATTGTTCTGCCAACCACAGCTGCCGGTATTTTTCCGTAGAAACAACGCGATTTTTTTTTACAGTGTAATAGATTTAACCATACGTTTATTGTAATTTTACGCTAAAATACCGTTAAATTTACAGTTTTTAGAAGTGAAAAATAACAAGTCATTGTATAATTTACAGTGAAAAACTGTAAATTCCCACACTTCACATTTGATGTATTTTTGTTTCTTCTTAGTTTTATTTTAGTTTTTCCTAATCAATTATGTACATTAGGGTTTTATGTTTCATCTAATGTTGTTAAATTAACGTTTATTGCATTTTTAAAATTTAAAATTTGTGTTACCATGGTGGTGTTTAGTGTTTGTGTGAATGACACCGTGTGCACCTTCTATAAATTAGTATTGTCCCTCTCAGCTTGTGGAAAAGCTGCTTGTGATCAACTTTGATTCACCATGTAACCACTGTGTTTGGTGGTTGTCAGTTTGGTGGTTGTATTACAACAGTACAAAACAGATAAAAGTACTTCAATAGGTTGGTACTTCAAGTACTTTAGTACTTCAAATTAACATTATATTAGTTAATGAAATACATTTTTTACCGTCATTTTTTTTTTTTTTACAACCACAGCTGCCGTTTTTTTACTGTAAATTTTACGGGATTTTTTTTTTTTTTACAGTGTACTAACAGACTAATGAGCTAACAAGACATACCTGAGAACAATAAGACAAAGAACCAATGACAGAACAGAACTGAGAAACATACAGTCCCAAAACCTTCACTAGTGACCATATCATGAGTTGTGACTGTCACCGGCAAAACATCTATAATATAATGAAACACAATATCATTTATATTCTCTTTGCAACAATTTTATTCAGAAAATAGCTACTTTGAATGGCCTTCATTGAAAAAAAAAAGATGCTCTTTGCAGCCAATATTTATGTAGTAAACTGGACAAATCTTGATCTTACTGTTGGACTGCACAGCTATTCTGAAATCTGAAAGATTTTGAGGGTCTGTTTTATGTCGAGAGTAGTATAAACTAAATTCAGATGCATTATGTATATAGTAATGCTGGGTTTTGACTGCAGAAATCATTGCCATATTGAAATGAACAGGACTGAACACACACAGATCTCTATAACACAATGTAGCACATTGTTACTTTCCTTGATTACCAATTTTTTCCTCTTTGTCTGTTTTCACGGGCCTCGCCTCCTCACAGTTTTTCCTTGCCCGCAGTGTATTATTATTATTATTATTATTATGATCACTGATTAATTATAATTAAAGCACTAAGCACGTAATGATTTAACCTGAGGGTTCATAATTAGCAGCAGAAAGGTAGATTATACTGTAATTATTTCGTCATTCTGATTATTTCTCTTTTTCTCTCTCCAGGCGAGACATTCTCTGAAACGTTCAGTCACACAGAGAGATGTCAGACGTGTAGAGAGTGCACAGGTCTCATGCGTATGCAGACCCCCTGCACCGACTCGAACGACGCAGTGTGCGTGTGCAACTACGGCTACTTCATGAACGACCTGACAGGTCAGTGCGAGCCATGCACCGTGTGTCCCCACGGTGAGGGAGTGATGTTTCGCTGCGAGCACACCCACGACACGGTCTGTGAGGAGTGTCTGGAAGACACCTACTCTGATCGGGAGAGCTCGCTGGACCCCTGCCTGCCTTGCACCATCTGCGAAGAGGGGATGGAGATTCTCATCAGGAACTGCACACCTTATGAAGATGCATATTGTCATGGTGAGAGAATAATACACTCAGGAATACTATATGTGCAAACAATCTAAATTGAAGTTAAATAATTAAATTATTAATTAAAACAATTACATAAATATTAAAAAAAGAAAAATATATTTATATATAAATATAGTTTATGATGTTTTGTGTTACAAACATGAGAAAAAATATATTTTTCCCATGTTTGTCAAACTATTTCTGCTTCCTTTTCCAGTTTATTTACTTTTTTCCCTGCATATTTGAGTTGCACACAAAGAGAAAACCAATGCGTACTTGTAGCCTGTGGTCAGTCACTAAGGGCAACTGCACTAACACCACAACCGTCTTGTTTGGCTGTATAAGATGTTATTGTGCCTGATCTCTCTCACACTCTTTCCAACAGCCAGTTTCTCTGTCACAGTCATAATGTTTGCTTGCCTCCATGTGTTTAAGGATCAATCTGGGTCATTTCCGCGTGTGTCTGCTTGTGGCCCTGCAGTTGAAAAGGTCAAAGTGCGGATATTCTGTGCAAAGCCCTGTAGTTATAGAGGTCACAACAGTCCAAAAGGTCAAACCCAGTGACACATGCAAACACACACATACACAGTTTGGGGGTTACAAGACGTATAAAAGCAAACATGTGCATCACAGTGATTTTACAACAGGTAATAGATGTTCTTAAAACCTCTTTAACAGGGGAAAACATCACATTATCCTCATGTGGCTCATTGCTTTTATACAAAGACAGTGTTCCCAAAAAATAAATAAATAAACAAAAGACTGTTCAAACAGCCTGTAATTGTGGTGCCACAAGTGATGCTGAAATTTCAGGCTTTGCCTTTAAAATTAACAATATAATATAATATAAGTAAATTATGCATAATTACAAGTAACCAACCCTAAATCTAACCCTAACTATAACGTTATATTAAGTACATGTAATTAATTAATATTACTCAGTACTTATTTGAATAAGTACAATGTAACTATATCACCTTAAAATAAAGTGTATAATATGATATAATTTAAGCATACTTTAATTTGGTGTAGACTTTATAGCTATGTAGATATAAACAGTAGAAAAATTACAATTCAATTACAAACTATTGCTATTATGATGCGCAAATGAATATACCTATTTAGTTTACTGTGTGGAGTAATATAATTACAAAATAATATAATCAAAATACTTTCTTTTCCTCCCCAAAGTCCTTTATATTCCACAAACAAACTAAACAAACACCCAGGTGAATGTTTGCTTCTTTTAGGACTTAGTTAACAGTCCAACACGACCCATGGTTCCCTAAGAAACGCGGTGGCTGTGGCCAGCAAGTGAAGTGATGGCCCTTTTTCTACCTCTTTAACCAAACAGACAGAGAAAGCTCAGTTTCCATGGTTGGAGAGGGCATGTAATGTGGCGTGTCATTGCATTAGTGTGCTAGCGCTTGGTCGGTGGGACTGTCAGATGTCTGAAGCCTGGGGCTATATGTGTGTGAGGGTCATTATGGCTTCTGCTGCTGAGTAGGATTAGGCTGGATGTGTCCGTTTGGGGTTTGGTGTCAGCTGTAGCTCTTTGGTGTGTGTGTTACACCCGGTATTAACATCTCTCTCAGGTAATCTGATCACAAATGGACAATGTTTTAGACAGGTGTAAAAGGGGTAAATGCTGCTTTGTGATTGGATCACTCAAACCACATTTGGAGGCAGCTGAAAAATGCATGTGATCACATGAAATTTATAGTGTAAACGCTAATGTGCCCCCACCGATGCATCCATAGGCAACAGCAAATAAGGTAAATTGTGAAGTGTGCACTTTCTACACCAGTAGTGGCACCAAATCAATTTGCACAAAAGTGATTGTTTCCAAACAGGTTTCCTGAATGTTCTCCCACATGCAAACAGATAGGCCAGTCCTAAACTCAAACTTTGAGCAGTTTAGTACAACACTGACTCAACCTCAAAAAACAGCAATGTGACAAATTGCGAATAATATTTAAGTATTAAAATAAATGACACACTTTTAGCTGATTTACCAGGTGAACATTTGCTAAAGTGGTGTTTCAGATGCGTGACTTGAAGCACTCTGCTTTGTGTGTGTGTGCTGTAGTGTAGCATAAGGAGATGAGAGATATCTCTGCAGATGGAACCTGTAAATCATGAAGCATCTGCAAGTGCTGTCTGTTACATTCACACACACATATGTTCAGCTTCACTGGCATCAGCTCCTGCTCTCATGTGCCTCTCATCATCCTCGTTCCAGTGAGGAGAGGGAGAGGAGAAGAGAGAAGAGACACAAATAGAGGGAAAAAATTAGGGAAAAAAAAAAAGTTTTGTACTTCCGTTAGCAGTGTTATATATGTATAATAGAAAACAGTTTTAATTTTAATTGTAATAATGTTTCACAATATTAGCTGTTTTTCTGTATTTTTGATAAAATAAATACAACATAACTTCATAAATGAGCATAACTTCAGACTTCTTTCAAAAACTAAAAAAATCTTTGAACATCTTTAAAAATACATATTTAAGGTTGCAAACAATTTTTTCGTATTAACTCGCAGTGTAGAAAAACTAAGCTACTTTTTCAAAAGTGCAACATGACTGTAATTCAACTACTTTATTACTAGCTTGTATCTCTGGAAGCTACAGTTTCAAAATATCTCCCGCAACACTGTCCTGACGATAATGTGTTCATCCTTTGTGTACGGTTACACCACAGAGCAGCCTTGTTCTGCCATATCACACACACACACACAATTATAGAGGTCCTTGTGTAGCCTGTACAGATGACCACCCTCTGCGAGTGCCACATTATCTTCCTTAAAATGACCTTTTACGTGACCTTTACTGGCTCTCTCTATCCATCTTGCTTTCTGTCTGTGTATCTCTGACCCTTTCATGTCTATCTTTCTGGTGGGTCAGTCAATTATATGCCCTTTGATGACGGTAGCGTATTAAAAACAAGCTCTTTCATGAAAATAACCACAGTCAGAGTCAAAGGCACACATGCCTAAATGACCAGTCTGTCTCGACGCTGGTGGTCCATGATGTATGGTGATTCACTTCCTTCAGCTCATTCGGACTTAAGTGGCATGTGTCTGTGTGTGTATGTGACAGAGAGAGAGAGAGATGTGCTGAGCTCTTTCCTTTGTTGGATCGATAAGGCCGTTGGACTTTATTACACTCGGGTTTCAATCTGTGACCTCTATCGCAGCTACTGCATTACACACACACTGATACACACACATACAGAATACAGATACATGCTGGAGAATGTGAGTGGATTGGAGCGACAGAAATTTCCTCTCTCTTCTAAAGCATTTTGTAGTTGTTCTGTTCCAACTCCTCTCCAGGTTTCACTTCTCACTCCAAGCGTTCTAGTTTTGTCACAACATCATCACTCAGTTGCTCAGATAGAGCTGCAGTGACAAAGAACATGCATTAATTCATGTTCATTTGTGCTATGATGCAATATGCACCAGTGTTATTGTAGTATTATTTATATAATATGATATATTTAGTTTATTAATATTATAGTATTTATTATATTTATAAATATATCAATATCTTTTAGCTTTCATTTTTATATTTTTAGTTTTAATTTTAGTTTGTTTTAGATTTTTTATTTTTTTATTTTTTAGTATTTCTATAGCTACATTCTACAGAATATATTTCTTTTTGTAATTTTTGTTTAGATTTTTCATTTAATATTTACATTTTATTTTATTTCAGCATTATTTCAATTACTGAAAACTTTTTGTAGTTTTACTTTGAGTTAACAATAACAACACTTATGTACTGTTTTATATATATTATATATGGGTCAATGATGTGACGGGTCATTTTTTTGTCCAAAGGCCTTAATGATAACAATAAAAAACAAAGATATGTCATCAAAGTATGTAAAGTAGTATAACTAGATCTCTTTAATTGAATCCAAAAGGTTTTAATTATATTTTGATACATATAAAGGTATTTTAAAGATTTTGAAGTGTTAAACAATCATTCTGTTTAACCATCCAAAGGCCAATACAGCCATTTAATTTGTGATTAAAATATCTTAAAATGTAATAAATGTATATATTTTTTATTCTGGCATGATTTTATAACATCATATATTAACATAGCGCAAAATGGTATTAAAATTATGTGTAGAAGTCGTTGCTTTGTTATGAGAAAAATGTCTGGAAAAATGAATTTCATTGATGTCATTCGGAGTAACCAATATAAAGGGACCATTTTGGATCAAGTCATGTGGTCAGTATCATGTGACAGGATGTGACATCATTCAGACACCTGCAAAGGACTACATGGTTGTGAAGCAAAGTGATTAACTCTCTCTTAGCTATTTGAAAAATTCATGTTTTCTCTTGCTCATACGCATGTCCCGAAACATCAGGTCATTCGGTACAACCGCTATAAAACATGGAAAATGTTGTAATATTTTAAAAACTTGTACTAAATGTTTGATTGTCCTTTAGCTAGCTTGCTAGATATCAGCCTGTTAGCATTGTTTGAAAATAGCGTCATTCGGTATAACCAAAAGTGTCATTCGGTAAAACCAAAATTTTGGTTAAACCGAATGACTTTTTTGGTGACAATTTTGTCCATATTGTAAGAAAATGACAAAAGCAGTGTTAATTGATTTTTTTTTTTTTTTTTTTTTTTTTTTTTTGCACGTTTAAAAACCTTAAATTAAAAACATAAATTGAAAACTTTAAACTGAACAAAAGTTAAGCTAACTGAAAAGACAGGCAATAAACAATACACAAGCATGTATATAAACAAATAGCCTCAAATTCAAGAACTTTTTATATACCTTTTAAATAACAAATCCTTGTTTAAGACAGATTATTAAGTCTTTGTGTGTGCATGTGTGTGTGTGTGTGTTAATGCCTTCTGCTAGTGTAATTACTGCAGCTAATCAGAGCACTTAACAGCAAAGCTTCTGTTCATTTAGCCATCCATTTGTTCACACACACATACTACACACACACCCATCAGGCTCTTATCGCTCCCCCTCCTGTCTATCACACTCTCTCTCTCTCACACTCACTCACACACACACAAGAAGAGAATAAGGGTTGCTGTGTGTGTGACAGTCTTTCGAGTGTGTTTTCAGTTAGATAAAGAGAACCATTATAAAAAACTTGAAAAGGGTTGCCAGATAAGCATTAAAATCCCTTCCAAAAAACAGCACTGTGAGAGGATGAGAATAAAGACTTCTCTCATTAAAGGCGGCGCCCAGCTGAGGGTTAACAAGCACTTCACACTTGGCACCTCGTCCCAAAAACGCCCAGTTAAGAATGAAAACCATTGAAACAAAAAGAGAAGAATTTGAAATTGTTAACCTTTGGCTTGGCAGAGTTTTACCGCCTCAGTCCAATAAAAGCGACGACTCGTTTTCACTCAGGTTTCAAGCTCAGTCAGGCTGAAAACACATCCACGTATCGCAATTTCACATACCCCTTTTTCAATCAGAGAGACAGAGAAAGAAAAAGAGAGCTTTCAGAAATCGTTTAACTTTTAGTGCATACTCGGAAACGAATTAATGTTTCCTTTGCGAAAGAGGGAGGAGACGGTCTTGAGAAGACTGACAGCTACTGAGGGAGAGACAGCAAGTGAAAGAGACTGATAAAGAAAACAAAGAGGGCTGCCTACACAAGTCTTCAGATGCCCACAAGTTTGAAAGGTGTGCCGAAGATAAGAAGCCTGTGTGTGTGTGTGCGTCTGCAAACCAATCTCGAAAACATTGTTCTTTAATTAATTGTTAAACAGCTAATGACTAAGTCACTTTCATTATGGCTTGACTATTCATACATGACTCATATTTTACAGACGCTTCATAGACTAAAAATAGAAGCAAAAGAAATATTAGCTCTGTTTAGGAACAGAGTAGCTGGTTTCTATCCGGTCTAATAAGGTCATTCTACCAGGTTCAAGCTGGTAAACCTTCTGGGATATTCAACAAACTGGTCATAACAATTTAAAGTGTTCAAGCTGGCTTTTAGTTGAGATCTACAGCACTTTTCAAAGCCTAAAAATGTCATCCGTGTAAATCACGAGTTCTTGTTTTTAATATGTGCCACCTTTGACTGTAGATCCTTCATTAGCTGTAGCTTCTTATAAATCAATCCAACGTTCTTGCATAAAAGGTTCTCAGTTTCAGCATTGCTCAATCAGTCACGCATATGGCTGCTCTGGAATAGTTCAGATGAGAATATTCTAGAGAGTCATGGTAACGTTAAGACCTCCTGTTGAGCCAGATCGAACCCTGTCACCACCAATTTTACAGCCATGAAAGATGTGAACCATAACAATCTCCACTCGATTCTGAAATCTTTTCTTGAGAAAGAGTGAAGAGTTCGACAACAAAACAAGGGAAAGTTGTGTGTGTGTGTGTGTGTGTGTGAAGTGCAACAATTGGGTTCCATAATGCTATTCATTTCCTTTTTTCCATACAGAAATTGATTTTGTTTTGTATTAAAAGTTCAAACGCACACTAAATTTATGGCTTAAAGTCAATAGGGGCTTTTGCACTGAATAGTTCTAGGAACTCAGTTATAGGAACTAGCCACTAGGATAGTTCCCTGAGAATTTCTCTCCCGGGCATGTTCCAGGTTGCATTCGCACCTGGAAATGGAACTGTGAAGCGGCCGACAGCAGCGTCTTTAAGTGCGGGATTTACTAACGCTAACAATCGGTGGATGGAGGATGCCGTGATAGGAGCTGTGTTTGTTGTGTGTCGTGGGTTTCGTTATAACGGAGATGGAATGTAAACGCATAATTTACACGAATGAAAGAGCAAAAAGAGGGGCTAAGAGATGAAATCTCCTAAGACAACTTTCAGTATTTCATATCATTGAGGCTGAGAGAAAAGAACACAACCCTGCAGACAAAGGGGAAATACCGTTAGCGCTGTTTTCCATGTTCATGAAGTAAATATGTTCACACGGCTTTTTAAAAATGCCTGGTGCCGGTGTTTGACATGCGTTTGACCAATCACTATAGTTCATATAGTGCTGGTTTAGACCCTACTCTGAAAAGGAAATCATTCCTAGTTCCTGCGGTGCAAACACGGCAAAATCAGGGTACTTCAGCCAATAGTTCTAGGAACTATGAATAGGTTCCTCCAGTGCGAAAGCCCCAAATAGCTTTATATTGCACCATTATTTGCAAAGCCTCATTCAATGAGTATAATTTATTATTAATAGTTATTAAGTACTTAGACTTAAACCAAAAGGTTGTAATGTAATGTGATTAATCTCAAAACTGGTTTATTTGGTTTATGGCTCTTATAAAAATGAGAAAATGGAGAAAATGAATGGGAAAAATACTTCTGGCCCAAAGACTTCTAAAAAAGTGGGCAGCCACGGTTGTGCTCTGTCTATTGGGACCTGAAAAGAGTTTATTGGGGGGTTGCCTTTCTATAAATTATGCATCTAATCAATAAAGAGAGGAAGACAGATAAAAGACAAATAGTGGCTTTAGTGGGTGAAAAAGGCTATATATCATATAACACCATCCAGACAGCCATTGGTCAATTTCACAGCTTCCACTAACGGTCTCCTCAGGTTCAGTTCAATATCCTATTTGCATTATTGCATTGCATTATCCCAGATTACATAAGTAATAATAGAGTGTGAATTCTGTTTAGATACAGCAGCAGACTGCAGTGGATTTCACCATCGGTTTATGTCTATGTAGGTTCCCAGTCATTCTCAGATTGTACCTAATGTATATGCGTCTTTCTCTCTATCCTAGATCCGTTGAATCCTACCTATCCCCCTTCCGCTAGTGATTCTAGTTCATTTGTCACTGATCTGAACCATTTGTGGAGCCCCAGCCCCGGAGATGACGACACAACACCCAAACCCAGATCTCCTCACTTCATTAGTAAAAGGCTAAACGAGAACCTGATTCCCATCTACTGCTCCATCCTGGCAGCGGTCGTAGTTGGCCTCCTGGCTTACATCATCTTCAAGAGGTGAGCAAAAGAGGGGGAAAAAATCCTTAAAACGTAGAATGACACAGATAGAAAATGATTGAGGACAGTGAGGTGATGAAACATTCGGGCCTTGTCTCAATTTGGATATATCATAGATTGTAATTGCTTTTAGATGAAGCTACACTATCTTTCAAAAGTTTGGAGTAGGTAAAAAGTCTCTCATGCTCACAAAGGCTACATTTATTTGATCAAAAATATAGTAAATTAGTAATATTGTGACATTTTATTAAAATTTTAAATAACTGTTTTACAATGATTTAAAATTTAATTTATTCCTGTGATGGCAAAGCTGAATTTTCAGCATCATTACTCCAGTCTTCAGTGTCACATGATCCTTCAGAAATCACTCAAATATGCTGATTTCAAGAAACATTTCTTATTATTATCAGTGTTGAAAATGTACATTTTTATTTAAAATCCTGATTTCAAACATATCAGTGTTATAATGTAATATATATATATATATATATATATATATAAGTTGCATGTAATTATTCATATTAACTTTAAAAAATTGATGTAGAAAATGTAGAAAATAGTAATAAAGAATAAAGGTGTTTAAACATATTTAGAAAAAAAAAATCCACAATTATCCAAACATTTGAATTGAATGCTGCCAATGCTTTCCTCTCACTCATCACCTTCATTTGTACTCTACATTCGCATCTGTTTCTTCTAGGTGGAACAGCTGCAAGCAGAATAAACAGGCAGCTAATAATCGCGCAGCCACAGCCAATCAGACACCATCTCCAGAGGGAGAGAAGCTGCACAGTGACAGCGGCATCTCAGTGGACAGCCAGAGTCTGCAGGAGCAGCAAGCGCAGACGCAGACGCAGACACAGACACAGACGCAGACGCAGATCGGTAAGATCACGAGCTACAGACATGGAGAGAATTGTTGTCATTTCTGCAGCAGTAATAGCACATTCTAAATTATTAAAGTTAGTTTCAAACAATTCCCCCTTCTGCCATTGTCTCAAATCTTGCACCACTGGTTGAGCCAACATCCCTATGTACTGTATACTTTACAAATATACTCCCATACTTGTCAGTCCTCTTGTGTTTATCTTTAGCATCTCTCTCCCGGTCCCATCTCCCCGTTATCTCTCATATCTTCCATTTACCCTCCTTATACACTTGGCATTTCCATGTAAGGCTGGGTGTGGATGACATAGCTGACTGACACGTTTATCATGCAGATCTTAAAAGGGACACACAAGTCGAGAACTGCGCACATGTACACTTAAAAACCCTGAAAATAAACCAAAGAATGCTTTCATACATTCCAGAGAAATCTCGAAATCGCTCGTGTGCTGCTCAATAATATTTAAAAGACCACGAGACGGTGGTGATTACAGTCCGATAGTACGATCACACAGGACGGGACTGACGCCATAGGATGAGACAGGGAGGGATTAAAAGTCAACAATAAAGTGGCCATGTTCATTCAACCTGCTGCAAAGTGCAGGGATGGATGTCAAACGTCTTCACTGGGGACAAACAGTCTTGGGTTAAAGAGCATTAAATATATGCATATGACTTGATGCAACTGATTCAACACAGATAATGCATTTAAAGGTGCAGTGTAACTTTTGCACAACTAGTGGATCCAAACGAAATTACAGATAATAATAAACTAATTTCCCAAACACTGTTTGGAAAAAAGTTACAGTGCCAACACAAACTCATGTTAGATTGCATAAAAAGAAACAACAACGAAAACATTTAAATTCCATTTGGTGCACAAGTTACACATTTCAACTTTGAAATGGAAAACTGAATATATACACCAATGCAAGAAATTCCTTTATAGTCTAAAACTGTTTGGGATAAGTTGTCTAATCAGACAAAATCTTTAAACACACACACGCACACAAAATAAACCAGGCTTTTCTTTGCCAGTTTATTATTGTGACTAAGGCCTTCAAATCTCACAGTACAGGGAAATGAAAGATCACAATAGGGGCACAAGCATAGTTTGTGTGAATGTGAGAGAGTGAGTACTGGCCTGAGTGAATCACTCCAGATAAAAGCACCTTCTTAATGAATAAATAAATAGCAGCATTTTCATTTGCATTTATTGTAAACGGTTTTGTGAGCCAATGGCATTATGTTAACCTCACTGCCATATATATATATATATATATATATATATATATATATATATATATATATATATATATATATATATTCTGTACATCAGTCCACACTGAAAGAAAGAAAGAAAGAAAGAAAGAAAGAAAGAAAGAAAGAAAGAAAGAAAGAAAGAAAGAAAGAAAGAAAGAAATCAGCCTAGGATTTTAAGAAAGAGATGGTCAGAGATTAAGATGAAGGAGAACAACAGACAGTCTTGGGTTTTAGAGATGAGACTTATCACGTTCTTGAGAGGGTGTAGCAGTGCATTATGGGAGCTGGGTCGTGAATAGTGATGGGTTTGTGGGGTGGTGGATGCAACCTTTGCAAAGAAACAGAAAAAACAAAAACAAGAGTGTCGGGAATGTGAAGCAGACCCTTGACACAACATTATCATAGAGGCCCAGGATACACCAAAACATTTGAATAAAATGAACTATGGGATTGAAAATAACCAAAAATTAAAAAGCCTTTTGAAAGGTTTAACGAACCACTGTACAGTCTTGTTATTGTCAGACCCCACTGCAGCTTATTCTGTCCAAGAACTGAAAGGGTCTGTCTGAACAACAAATAAAACCACCTCTTACAATTCGTGCAGTTTTTAGGTGTTGTCTAAAATGGTGAAAACTGCTGGACATTCAATAGAAGTCAGCCAATCAGATTGAACACAGTTTTGTGTGCAATACACTTTAGATGGTCATGGAACATGGGCGGTCAGTTTAAGGCTAGAGAAACGTGCACTGGGAAGACAGTCTGACAGTAAAACTGGCTCATTAGCAGCTGTTGTATGACAAATCGCAGGCTGACTTTGGACCTACTGGTGCGTCAGTGGCTGCTTTTTTTATCTACCAACAAGCTGCTAATAAGCATCAGCTTCAAATGTTTGCCGCTGCTTCTGTGGAATCATTAAAACATTCAGAAACCCACACTGCGTGTTGAAAAATGTGTGTGTTTTTTTTTAACTTGTTAAAGCACCCAAGAGACGAATGAATATGCTGCAAAATCAGCAGTTCCTGACTGTACATATCTCTTCATTTTACTCTTAGTTAGAGTCTCTGTTGTATGTTGCTGTCGATTAGGAGTGACAAATAGCTTGATTAGCTGGTGTAAATGTGCTGTGTCGGTAGTTCAGGAAGAGTTACCAACAAACAGTCAGCAGTTAGTGCTAGAATACCAGTATTTCTTTCTCCCTCCCTCTCCATCTCTCTCTAGCAGCTCTCAATCCCAAGCTTTCACTTGACTCTAGGGAATGAACGGATGGATGAGTGGATATCAGAGGAGGTGCATAAAGGTGAAAGGGTATTTAATTTTTTAAAGGAATTCAGCCTTCTTCGCTTCTGGCACTTGTGATCTGACGGATCCACACTTTGCTCTACATGAAGAGCAGTCACGCCATCTGCGAGGGTCTGAGTGGCTGATCATGAGGTTCAGGACAATTCCCATCTGGCCATGCATCTGGTCAAAGGCTGGCAATATGGCATAAACTGTAGCAAATTTCAGGCACTCAGCTATCTTTCTATTATGTTTTGCCGATACAATGAAAGGTTCACAGCAACATTAAACCCCACTGACTTATAAACCCAACATAGCATATAAAATACCAAAAATAAAAATATATTTTTTTAAATCATCGCAGTAAAACTCTGCGTTTATATAAAACTGTCTCTTTATGACCACAACAAACGGGACACTTTTCAGACGCGCATTCTGACTTCGCCATAGCGGCAGGCACAAGTCAAACGAGCGCGGAAAAGGTAGGCAACAGTGAACTGTGGTCAGATGAGATGTTGTCAGGCTATGTCGGTAAAACTCAGAAAAATTAACATGACTGTCCAATCAGCCGTTACACTCAAGAATTATACGTGCAAACGCGGCGGCGCGCATGCCCCCGTACTCCCATAGCAGACTACGTTTTCTGACCTTTGTAATTTTGAAACCCTGCGTACAGCCTGGCTTATATCTGAGGTAAACGTGTATTTCTACAAATGTGCGCACTTTTGGACTAAAAGTTTGTATGTGTATGCACTGTGATCAAAAATAAATGGGACCAAAAGCGATTGAATGTAGAGGTTTGTATCTCGTTATTCTATTAATAACTACCGATTGATTTTGCATTCCTATCAGAAATGAAGAATTATTAGTGTCATTGTAAATAGTGGTGCAAATATCTAAGCTATCTAATACTTCAAATCTCAAGGTTAAATCAGAAGATTTTTTGTAAAAATGTTTCTGTAACAGCTGGCAAAAAAAAAAGTGTATAGCTCCACTGTGGTTTATAACAAATTTTCAAAAAAATAAATAAATAATTTTTCAAAACATCCCCACCTCTGTTTTTTTTTCACAAATTGCACCTTGGGTACAACTAAATATTTTTCTGTATGTGGCAGTTTTTCTTTAAAAAAATAACACTCCGTTGTCTGTTGTATATGTGCCTTTGTATATAGTGTATATTTATTATTGTTAAACCATATTTATCTGTGACAGAATAAGATACATTGAAATATTATATTTGCCTATGCACATTTTCTCACACTCTCTCAGAGCTATTACAGTTGCTCTAGAGCGTAACGTTTGGTCAGAACTACCCTCGGTAGGCCGAGAGAATGTGATTTCAAAATACTGCATTCCCCGTTGAGGACATTTAAAATGTAGGACGCCCCTCAAGGGACAAAAGACTAGCATTTCCAGGTTTTGATAGAAAGCGTGCACAGAATATGATAAACAATCTCCAGTTTGATAAACTTGTTTTTGGGTTAAGTTGTATTTAACCAACCCCCCAAAAAACTACTAACTACTAACAAGTTTTTCTGCACTTCTTACACAAATAGTGTAAGAATGCACAGTTTACTTCATTTAGATGGAGTTCTAGATTTTCTATTGACTGGTCCTTGCACTTCTCACCTCTACAAGCAAATATGCCAAATTGTGACCTAAAATGTATAGTCTAATTACGCAGTACACTTTTGTTTTCTCCAGTGGGTGGGTGTGGCTACATTTGTCTCCGTAGACTGCTATGATGTCATAGACAAGACAGGAAAAAAGTGTTTTGTTTTGCATAAATGGCGCAGCTCTGAATTGGTTCAGACACAAAACGGGACCTCAGAACTAATAGCCTACTTGCAGCATTCCGGAACTGTTTCCATGGCATCGCACAATTGACAACAGATTGAAGGGTTAGTGGGAAAATGAGGCATTTGTGTCTCAGGCTGAATGTAGTAGTGATTGCAGTTAAATGGTTAGGGCAGGCAGAGGGGAACGGGATGCTCAGAGCTCCAGGGGGACCGCTCGCCTCAAACTGGCTAAAAATGGAACCCGCATGTTATTTAGTGAGAAAAACTTTTCCTTAAGCATTTTATTTTGTCTCAAATGACATGAGGTAATGCATAATGTTGCCCTTTAAAGGATTTATTTAGTGCACACCAGTAATGTTTTATTTTCTATAAGACTTTTTGCAAGAGTTACTACTACTTGTGCACAAATATTCATTTTTTGTATCAACTGTAAGCATAACTAAAGTTATGTGATCCACGACTAGTCAACACAGACTCTATCCCCCGGTTTCTCAGACAAGGCTTAAAGCTATTCTTAGACTAAAATGCATGTTTGAGCTGTTTTAACTGAAAGCAACTTGCACTGACATATCTTAAAATATGTCAGTGCCATTGTTTTGTCTCAAGATGCACACCAGTAATGTTTTTTTTTCTAGTGAAAGTTTATAAAAGCTACTTAAATGCCTTAATTGAACTAAGGCCTAATCCTAGCTTAGGCTAAGCCCTGTCTGTGAAACCAGCCCTGTCAAATAGTGGTAGAACTAATTGACAGCCTCTAGTGTAATATAATGCAATGTTCACTTTTGGGGAAGTTACTCTGACACTGTACATTGCAGCTACTAGCTTCAAGTTACTCAATCTTCAAAGAAGCTCTTCTACAGTCAAGCTACAGTTTTGAAGTAGTAGTTTCCTACAGTACAAAGTAACAGAGCAACATTGAGGCATCAAATCATCATATTAGAATGATTTCTGAAGACACTGAAGTAATGATGCTGAAAATTCAGCTTAACCATCACAGGAATAAGTTATATTTTAAAAGATATTTAAATAGAAAACAGTTATTTTACATTGAAATAATATTTCACAGTATTTCTAACAAATAAATGCAGTCTAGTATAAGAGACTTTTTTTTCTAAAACACACATGAGCCCCTTTCACACATTCGGGGCCCTATAATACACCCGGCGCTATGCGACGCAAGGCGCAGCGCAAGTGTGTTTGTTAGTTTGCGTCCAGCGCCGTTTCGCGTTTTCCCGTTCAGCGCCACGTCCTTAAATTAGTAAATGCATTTGCGCCAGTTAGTGCGCCCATGTGCGTGCTGGTCTAAAAAAGAGGTGTGTTCAGGCGCATTGCTATTTTAAGGAGTTGAAAATAGACTGCGCCATAGACCAACTCAAACCTGGTCTAAAGTCTAAAGTCAATGGCGCAATATTTTTTTGTTAGAGCGCATTGGTAGAAACTGCGCCTCTGGGCGCGTCCACAGTGCGCGTTGACTTTGCTTATTACACACAGGGATGCGCATCACACAAACATGCCAAATATTAAAAACAAAAGGATTACAGTGTATAAGAATGTTATTGTGTAGGCTACATAAATATAAAAATGTAATGATGAATAGTCATTGCGTGTATTAGAATTAGGCTACCTATTTTCAATTCAGCCTATTACTACTTATAATGATGAACGAAATTGGCTAATTAATTGAACAATCGTGCCAATACACACACATAGCTATATATTAACTGACTCGTCGCTTGTACGCCATGTAAATAGTAACCCGCCATGGCGCTTCTCGCTTCTCGCTCTTAAAGGGAATGGGAGATGACACTTTGATTGGTTTATTGAATTCTCATTAAGAGAATAGGGACAACCCATTTCAAAAATGCGCCCCGGCGCACGGACCGTTTTTCCGTCGTTAAAATAGCAAAAGTGGATTTGGACACGCCCTGAGTGCACCTGCGCCGTGCGCTTTACACTTTGCGTTTAGATCGTTAAAATAGGGCCCACAGTCTTTACTGGTAAATTACCAGTAAGAGATCATGTGTGAACAGGACCTTTTCAAAAATACTGGTAAATCGGTTCTGGCAATTTACCAGTAAGGGAAGTTGTAACATTACCGGTAAAATACCGGTATGATGCTGTATGTGAATGCAGAATGAAGATTACCATTATAAATGTACTAAGTCCGAACGTGCCGAGGTAAGAAGTATGCTTTCGGACAATCATAAAGTTTACAGTAAGCACCACTGCTTTTTAATAGTTTTTCTATGTAAATATGAGCTAGATGGACATCTTTGACCATTACGCCATCTCTCAGCTTTTTCAATGTGTCGCGCTCGAGACTCTGCCATCTTTTCCATTCATTAGCACTGCGGCTCTGCAATTGGAAACAACTGTGTTTTAGGAGCAAAAACCACTACTGTTTGAACATCCTCTTATGCCTCTCACAAAGACGTGAAAAATGCGAATGAAGACAATGAAAAAAGATAATTTCTGATGACTGATCACAGAATTTACTGGTATTTTGGTGCTGATGTGTGAATGGTCTCTTACCAGTAAAAAGCCAGAACGCCGTGGCTTGTGTGAACAGCATTTCTGTATATTTACCAGTAAAGTCATTGTGGTAATTTTATGGTAATTTACCAGGATTGCTGTTTGAAAGGGGCTATTGAAAGAGAGAAATGGTATGCAGTAGCTTAAGTTATTAAATCAGCAGTATTTGACTAAAAATACAGCACCAGAAGTGTTGATTTAAAGAAACAATGTGTTTATTCAAATGAATCAGTGAATCATCTTTTTATCCACATCATTAAAGTTAATCTTTTGAATGAACTAACTCATTAAATTGAAACAGTCTTGTCAAAGCCAGATAGGAAAAATTAGTTAAGCTAATGAAAAATGTAGTTAAATTAGTATAGTCGTTAACTCCCAACATAGAAGAATTTAACCATGAACTACTAATGTTGTCTTTCTCTTTATTCCTCTAGTGGTGAGAGTGGATGGGGGTGGCTCAGCCTGACTCCCCCCAACCTCAGGCCTAACCAGTGAAGAAGAGGAAGTCATGTCATCAATATAACAATAAAGAGGGGATGAGAGACTGGAGAAGGAAACAAGGAAGCAGAAAGAGGACAATGGAGGAGTGAAGCCATGACAGCCATCCAGCAAGGGACACCTATAGCAGATCTTTGATGCTTTAAAGTCAACACAGAAGATACGTTGATGAGCTGGTTCAGCAGCACCACATCAGTGGATCCACATCAATGATTAAACTCAGCGGCCTAAAGTAGCTACTTGTAAAAACACAAGCCTATTACCCTTAAGAAAGTTCACCTTAATGTATACTGAAACCCACCACAAACTTGAATGAATGTTTAACATATACTGGGTTTCTCAGATGTATTAATGTGACCTTGTGACACAAACTCTGGATGTCTTTGGCTTCACAAGAGAACGTAAAGAGATGGCCATCACAGGCTTCACGGATATCGCACAATTTAGCAGCCGCACCATGGTTCCTCCACCTGGAGCCTTCTGCCTGATCTAATAAGGATTTAGTTTTTGCCTTATCTTTGAAGCATTAATAGATTTTGTCTATAATATCAAGGCCCTTTATTTAATCAGAATTGTATCCATTTTCATTCAGCCATTTCCAGGTGTGTGTTAAAACTTTGGGGGGTTGTATGCAGTTAGCGCATACCGGTCGCCGTCTTGTTTCAAAGCAGCTGATCGCAGGTCAGCGTTTATGGGCACGACTGTGACATTTGTTGACCTTTACTAATGTAATGACTCAGATCTATACTTGGCTCGCCTTTCCTTTTCTCTCTTTCACACTCTCTGTGACAGAATTTTCTCTATAAAACACACACATAGCGTGTCATATTCCCTGCCTTCCTCTAGTCACTGCAGTTCGGGTTTCATTGCCTAGATGTTCTCGCCTTTCCTCCTTGGAAATCTGAGTCACAATGCAAACAGAAACCAGAACTAAAAGAGCTACAGAACTATTTTCAAGCCATCATGCACTCTTAGAAATAACCATCTTTATGTCCTACCATTATTTTAGCCACAACATTTTTCAGGTTTGATAGCAATGTCTGGAAATTAGTTATGATTCAGATTCAGCAGTCCAGGTTCTTAAACGTTTCCATTAATGATCCTTTAAGTACTTTTGAGGAAACCTCATCCACCCCCTCAATAATTTGTCTTAACTATTTACTAAACAATAATACTAAACTAAAACCCTATATTGCTAATATATTTTAAAGTTGTTTTAAGTTGAATACTCCAAATGTGTATGTTTAACTACATATTGTCATATGAATAAACAGTCAGTAAATACACTGACTTGAGTCTTACAAGCCTTAAATAAATAAGCCAATATCATTCCCCTATCATTTTCAACTCCATTGTCTTTAAGTTCATAAATTCTCTTTAAGGCTTTTCACACAGCACTTAACCCCGGGTTATCGCCGTTCTAAACACCGCTTTTTGTGGCGTTAACCCTGCAAAACGCGACAATTTTAGTGAAGAAGAGCCTGTTTATAGTCTGAAATGTCAATTCAGTATAAACTCGATAGTACAGTTGGCAAAACAAGATGCGCAATGCTAGGCTATGTAAATGGGTCGCGTGCTGCTTTCGTCCAATCAGTGACAGTGACACCGCAAATATGCAAATAAGGACATCAACCCAAGGTTTGGGAATGTACAGTGTGAAACGTCAGTTTATAAATACCCAGGATTAATTGTTACCTGGGTAAAGTATAAGCAGTGTGAAACGTGAAGCAAGAAAACCCAGGATTCTGTTTACCCGGGGTTTACAATGACCCAGGGTTAACTATTTCAAGTGTGAAAAGCCCTTTCGTTTCTCCTCTTTGTCTTTTTCTTGCTCAGATTCCACAGTCATTGGACTGTAGCTCTTGATGAGTCATCCTGTCTAGGTTTTCCTCATATTTGTCACTACATTTCTCCCTCTTTCTTTCCCACTCTCTGTCTTGGATGCATGATTCATTCCATAGATGCTGATGCAGATACAACCATCCCAGTAGTCATGTGCTGGAAACAGTCATGACTAAGGGGAAAAAAGTACTTTAACATTATTATCTCACCTTTAAAGTAAAAAGGAATGGTCTGACCAAACAAACAAGTTAACACTCAACCCAGAACTATTAAAAATAGACATTTGATTCCTGTTTTCTAGTCATCCAATGGGATATTGCACTTGTAAACAGATTTTAGGGACCTAATACAGATATTCCATAGCGCGCGCACACACACAGTATCTAATGGACTGTCTTTCGTTGCATTTCTAATGCGCTCACCGTCAGGCTCTGGAATAAACATGAGAGGCATTAGTGAGACATTCCTGTCAGGCAGGTCGTAATTACCCCTGAAGCTTTCCGTTTCTCTTCCCCACAGTCAGTTCATTCTCCTGGGACTCTGCTCAGCTCAGCTTCCCTTCCCTGGAGCTCTGCCTATCCATTCTGAGACTCACCATCAAACTTTTCTGCTCTCAGTTCCACTAATATTACATCAACGATACAGGAAATCACCTTTTATACAACAAGAATCCCCCAAAAATCCATCTTATGCAGGTAGCAGTATTTTGGATCATTTCAGCTGATCTAAGCTGGTCATTAGCTGGTTGACCTGCCACTATTGTTCAACAGCCAACTTGACCACTTTAAATTGGAATGATTAGCTGATAATTTTTTTGGTGGTCTGCCAGCTACCCATTTAAGCTGGATTTTCCAGCATTATTCCTGTACTCAATGTTAGTCACAGACTGGTTTAAACTATTACACTCTAATTCAGTTCCTACTTGAAGTCATGCATTCCTGCTTTTTGGCTGGCAGGTTGTCTGCTCCATCAGCTTTTATACGGCTTCAGTAGCGTGCATCTCCCCTGGCGCTGTGCTTTCCATTAAATCAGGCAGCGAAGGATATCATTGGCTTCTGGAGTTGCTCGCATATTAGTGTTTAATGCACATCAGGGGTTTAACGCTCACCGATGTTTGTTCTGATATTAGCCTACTTGAGATAATCTGATGAGATCAAGATAAGATCTCTCAGTCTGTCTTTGGGAATTGGCTGACAACAGAATGGGTAGCGTTATCCCATGCTTTGTTTCCTAAAGGGTTAGTTCACCCAAAAATGAAAATTTTGTCATTTACTTACCCTCAAGTTGTTCCAAAACTGGATGAGTTTCTTTCTTCTGTTAAACAAAAGAAGATTGCTGAAGAATGCTGGTAACCAGACAGGTGACGGTAGCCATAGTATTTTTTCCTACTATGGAAGTAAATGGCTACTGTTTGATTACCAACATTTACAAAATTTTCATTTTTGGGTAAACTATCCCTTTAACATAGAGCAGAGAAGTTAGCAGAAGAGATCTGAGCGATTGATGCTTCTCAGGGGGATGGTGGTGTGATGTATTATAATGAAAATATGGCTATATTTTCATAGGTTGTTAAAGTGATTTGTTGTTCTAATGTGTTCTGAGAATTTACATATGAAGGAGAGCCATTTACCATGTGTTACACATATAACCCAGATGACATCTACAGGCCGTCTCTGCATCAATAAGCATTTAAAACAATTGAAGTAAACAAGTGAATTGATTCTTGATTCAATTCCCTGGAATGTGCCAAAGTTGTCATAAATAAACACCTCCACACTAAAATATCCACTGAAATGGTTATAAATCTCCATTTGTCAGCCAGAAAGTTCATCAGAGGAAAACAAAACTCCCATTTGCCATTCACATGCTAAAAAAAATCCATCCGTATCCATCCTTTCCTCATTTCTACTTCAGTAATTCTTTATTTTTAGTTTTTTTATAAAACTTCTTTTTTTTTTTTCAATTTTAAATAGATTTATTCTTTGAGAGCAGTATTTTATAGAGACAGTTTACTTTCGTAGCACTTAAAACACTCAAGAGTGTCCATCACCAGAAAGTGCCTGTGGACTCTGTCAGGTGTCTTTGAGCAATGTTCAAGAAGCTTGATTTCATGTATTATGTTTGTGTATCTATTTTGCTTGTGTGTTCTGTTAATTGTATGTGATAGTTTTTTGCATTTGTTTTTTCTTCTTCTTTAGTTCTAAGAAAATGTTGATGACAATTACAAAACAGTACATCATTATCCAGGTAAAATACAGTACATCCAGGTGAATTTTATCTATTGTTCTAATAGGTGATGTATTCAAAAATGTCATATAAATGTCACTGTTAATTTACATCAGACCACTCTTTGCACTCAACTCAGCGCAACTATTTTTTCAGAACTTTTAGCTCTTCACCCGTAAGCCTAAAACATGGCAATATTTGATAATTTTGTGTTTCATAAATATGTTGATATGAAAAGGGATTGTACATTAACTATTAGATCAAATAGAGACTATATCACATTTAAGAGACTCAACTTAGGATGTTAGCAAGAAGAACCTCCACATGATGCTTTAGAAAGTCAATTCCCCTGTCTATCTCCAATAGACCTGAATGTTCTCTGTACGTAATCCATGCTGTACAATGCATTGTGTAAATCATTTCCTGGAGTTATGACAGTACACCTATGTAAACAAGAAATGAAATAATTCTATTAAATAAAAAACAAATATTGACTGCTACAACAAGGTCTGTTTCCATCATTTAGCCATGATTTTCTCAAAATACAGAATTTAAAAAATGCTTGAGAAGGTGTTACACACAATATCATGAACAATGATTCTATAAAACACTTACACTGTTATCTAAATGATAATGGCTCCAGGGAGTCACACTAGTCTGAACCTTATAACTCAGATTGTTTTGAGTACAGACATCTTCTGAAAGAAAAAAATATCCATAATTAAACTTTTAGAGACCCTGTTTTGATTTGTCATGTGAACACCCTGGGAAACTCCAAACTCATGATCCATGATTGAGGTTATTCAGTGGTCCAACCTCTATATGGCCCTCAGAGGCTTCACAGCTAATATTAGCTCCAAATCCAGACCTCTCCAATATACATTAACCAAAACAAAGCCCCTAAGATCTGCAACCCTGTAACAACATGGACAGAGCATCAGATTCCTTCTGTAAAACCATGTAAAATTTGCTGTGCTGGGAATTTATGCAGACATGAAGAATTGCACAGCACAAAATTATTGGCCTTTTAGCAACATATCTGAAGTTCATTTTTGCATTGTTCTTTCAGTGGGAAGGCAACAAATAAAACAAATGAAAAACAATTCCAGATGTATGATCATTAAATAATTGACTAGTCTTTCACTTTTCTAAAGAAACCTTTTGACAAAAAAAGTTTGCCATGTCACTTAATCTCTATGGGAAGTGAGAACTGTTTTAAATTCTGTCAAAAAAAGTTTGAAAGTGGGCAGAAAAGCACAGACCACAAAATATGTTTGGACCAAGTGATTGCCAAACCACAGAATAAAGCACATCCATATGCTTCATTAGAACCAGTCTTTGAGTTGCTGCAATTGTAACGCTGCTTGCATTCACACTGAAACCCAAAGAAAGTGAGGAATTTCAAAATAACTGTTATGTGTGTTGATGGATATCTACACTTATGGATGTTGAAGCACCGAAAGTTTGTATATGCATTATTCACAGAAACAGTATACAGTGCACAATGGAGCTAAAGGTGCATCAGAGTAAAAAGTGCATTTGATTTTATTTTCCTCTAAACCACTAAATGGCACAAAAACTTTCCGGAGCACTTTCCAAAACATCCGCTTTTCAAGATGCACATGGGAATTTGGCTGATCCATGATGCGATCGCGGGCAGCAATGTGAAGTTGATTCTATGATAACCTGATCTGATATTTTATGTAGCAAATGAGAATCGATAACATTTTTAACATTTTTAAAAAAATATTTTTTTTTTTGTTTGAGGTAATTAAAGGATTAGTTCACTTTCAAATGATAATTAGCCTCAAGCCATCCTAGGTGTATATGACTTTCTTCTTTCAGATGAACATAATCGGAGAAATATTAATAAAATCCTGACGCAGCCGAGCTTTATAATGGCAGTGAGCGATACCAACGAGTATAAGCTGAAGAAAGTGTCTCCATCCACATCCATCCATCATAAACATATTCCACACGACTCCGGGGGGTTAATAAAGGCCTTCTGAAGTGAAGCGATGCATTAGTGTAAGAAAAATATCCATATTTAACCAATTATGAAGTAAAATATCTAGCTTCCGCCAGACTGCCTTCCATATTCAAGCTACGAAGAAAGTGTAAAACTCTCGCAGTTCAAAAAGCTTATGCTATGTCCTACGCCTTCCCTATTCAACTTACGTAAAAAAACGTAACTGACGCGACGCCAGTTTACACTTTCTTTGTAACTTGAATACAGAAGGCAGTCTGGCAGAAGCTAGATATTTTACTTCATAATATGGATATTTTTTTACACAAACGCATCACTTTGCTTCAGAAGGCCTTTATTAACCTCACAGAGCTGTGTGAAGTACACGTTTATGATGGATGGATGTGGATGGAAGCACTTTCTACAGCTCATTATGAAGCTTGGATGCAACAGGATATTTATTAATATATCTCCGATTGTGTTCATCAGAAAGAAGAAAGTCATATACACCTAGGATGGCTTGAGGGTGAGTAAATCTTGGGGTAATTTTCATTTGAAAGTGAACTAATCCTTTAAAGCAACAGTTTTTCAATAACAGAAGAATATGTAAAAGTATGGTATTTGGGGTAAAAGGCGCCACTGCTGTTGTGTCACATCTAGTTTTGGTTTTGTTTCATGTTTATAGTTTCATGTACATAGTCATAGTCATGTTTCTTGTTTGCCATGTGCTTCCCTTGTTTTCTGTCAAGTTCTAGTCATGTGATCCTGCCATGCGCTCCCCTTGTCATGTGTCCTATGTTGTGTTTGATTGTGCACAGGTGTGTCTTGTTTAGTCATTAGTTCTTGTGTATTTAAGCCCTCATGTTTGCCTTGTTCCTGGTCTAGTATTGTCTGTGTAACCATAATTGGTAAATCCAAGCCAAGCCAAATTTTTGTTTGTTTTATGTTTATCGTGTTTGGATTAATGTAAATAAAGGTGCATTTGGGTTCTTTCAACTTGCCTGCAGTGGACTCCCTTACATGTTGGGGCTAAAGGCACAGTAATCAACGTTAACAGCTAGTGATGGGAATCCGAGGCTTTCTGAAGCATTTGAGGCTCTCATCAAATTGTGCCGAAAAATGGTTCGTTACTCGAAGTTTTTAACACAGCACGGATTAGCAACATCTGGTGGTCAGACTTTTGTTTTCTCCACCATATCTAAATCATTGCGGCGCAGATCTACAGTTTGAAAAAGCACGTGACCAAACAAAGCGTCGGAAGTCTGTGACATAAGGAATCACTCTTGTCTTGGATCAATACAGTTCTATCTAAAATCTAAAGTAATTTGTGACAATGAGACCAGAACACATGTCATGTGCATATTGATCAATAATTTAAAATATACAATGATGTGATCATATTTGACGTGAGTAGTTGAAAAAATATTTCGGGTGAGCTGTTTAACCCTTATGTTCTGTTCGGAGTACCCCAGCAATAAAACATGATTAAATGCATTTTCCTTTTATGCATCAGATGAAGCACCAATTTTTTCAAAACCGCTGTCCTGACTTTCTGATACTGCATGACATTCGAAGCTTCAAACATCGTCAATCACGTGGTATTGTCATTTCGATACAAGCATCGGTACAGTGTGTGATACAATAGTGCTTTGAAAACTTCGTCGGAGTGTCAGAGCCCCGGCATCAACCGTCCCGTCACTATTAACAACATAATGTTAATGTAATTATTTTAAAGTAATTTAATCAATTCATTTGAACAAACTAAAAATCTAAAAAATAAACTGACTACAACGTAGCCCAGGAGACAATGGGCCTACAGATCCAGTTCTGGCTGCATCTATAATTCAGATTTTTAATCCCCGTATCCGCTTACATATATTTATATATAATCTATTTTTAATCTCTATAATAAAAATGTATAATTCAGATTTTGATCTCCATATCCATTTACATATATTATATATATCTTCCAAGGGGTTTTTTCCCTCCTAGGACTTTTTTCCCAGTGTTAGCACGCTGGGTTTTTCTCCTAGGGGGTTTTTTCCACCCCTGGGAGTCAGCCGACATTGGCTTAATGTAGCACCATCTTGTATATGTTACATATTACCACGCTTGTTTGTACAGCTTATTTTTAACCACTTCCCTTTTTTCTGTGCTTCTAATATGTAAAGCTGCTTTGAAACAATTACCAATTGTAAAAGCGCTATATAAATAAATTTGACTTGACTTGACTAAATAAATACAAATAATTAATAAAATGAATAAATTCTTTAATAAACTAAATTAATAAACTGGTCCAAGTCATGAAGAAAATGTATTAATATGTAAATTTCAGTTTTGTACTTTACTAAGTATGCACAATTTATTCTTGTCTACAAACAAATTTGAAGCATTTAAGTAGCATAAGCCTTTAGATTAAAAGGTTTGTGAGAAATCAATCACGTGTGTCATAATCTTCTGACTGTTAGTGTAGCATTTAGACACGCTCATACACCTACTACACACCCACAGAAGCACTGCGCGTGAAAAACGCTTGACAGAACAATGCGTGCACGAGAACCAGCACTTTACAAAGCCTGTACATCAGAGCCTTTACCTGCTGATGGTTGTCAGCAGGCTTGTAGACAGCGATGAGCAGCAGGGTGTAAAAGATAAGCTCCACTGTCCCCGCATTCACTTTCAATTAGATTAGCCAGACAAACCAACTACCACAGCAAAATGTAGTCACTAATCGAATAATTCATCCATTTTTTTTCTTAACCCTCATATACTTAATAAGGACCATGAGTCAGCTAAAACTTGAGATTAAAAGATTAAAAGTTGTCATAAAAAGGGACATTACTGATGCTGAATTATATTCATTTTTGACAAGCAAAAATGTACAAAGTGAAGAATGACATCACTGCATCTGCCCATAAAAAAAGATTTATGCCAGAGTCAAGGACACAGACAAACTACAGCCATTATCACTGACAAGTGAAAGAGAGAAAGAGAGAAAGAGAGAGAGACATGCAGAGGAGTGTAAAACAAATGGGGAGAGGTGATTTAACACAGATTTGTCAAGGATTCGTTTTTATTTCTCTTTCAGTCCAGTCACAGCTATGAGGTCATCGCTCTGTGACGCCACACCTCAAATAATTCCTTGTCATATTGTAAAGAGGCTAAACTTACATTTTCAGATCCCAGCTCTGTGATGCCATAATAGCTCCATGAATTATTCGTTGTCCAATTTTTATCTAACTGTGGAATATATGATATCATAGACCATAGCTTTGAGAGGATTCTCCATTTTTATGGGTAATACATTAGTAATTTCATTAAATGGGACATACACTACACTACTGCTAAAAAGTTAGGGGTTTTTGAAAGAAAGAAATTAAAACTTTTATTCAGCAAGCATGCATTACATTGATCAAAAGTAACAGAAAGGACATTTATAATGTTAAAAATACATACTTTTAAGCTTTCTATTCATCAAAGAATCCTATTTTTTCACAATTTCTACAAAAATATTAAGAAGCACAATGGTTTTCAACATCGATAATAATAATAATTGTTTCTTGAGCAGCAAATCAGTATGTTAGACTGATTTCTGAAGGACCATGTGACACCGAAGACTGAAGGCATCACGGGAATGACGTCCACTTTTAATGTTAGTAATTATGTGTATGTGTCATACTTTATTTTTGATGCCCATTCCACCTTTCTGATGCTTGGATTTTTTTTTCTTTGCTGGGCCTTTAAGATGTCTATGTAAACAAACTCTTCACTTGTGAAATAAGTCTTGTTACTGATGAGTCCAATATCATTTTAAACTGACCCATCCTTCATCCATTCTTTGCAAAGTCTACATTTAATTGACACTTTCTCAAAACAAGTCATTTTTTGAGTTTGTATCATTAGCAAAACTCACTTTCAGACACCTTGCAATCCAATGGGATTCTGATCACCGTATGAGGCAGAAATATATTTAAATGTGATGCTAAAGGCTACTTATACTAATCATTGTGATAATAAATACACATATGTTTATGGAAAATACCAGAGACTGCTTGAAGAATATCAAATCAATCATATATATTTATAATCGTGTATTTATTTGGTTTCATGTTTTATCTGTCTCTTCCCTGTGCCTTTGTTGATACCAGACTAATGCATCCGCGTATATGTCATAAAAAACAGGCACTCCAGTTAACTCGTATAACTCATAACTCCTTTTTTTTTCTAATGCGCTCCCTCTGTTGCTTTGGCTGAAAGGATAACATATAGTGAGAGAGGAGAGATTGCTCAAACATCCTCAGATCGCATAATTTCATGGAAAATTAATAGATATGCTCACTCTTTCTAAAGAAATGTGGTATAAATATCAGTATTTTTCTAAATGTGTAAGCCTGTGGACTTAGACTTAATGGAGTTGTTTTGTGCATTCTTGTGATCGCAAATAAATGGAAGCAGGTGCAACTGAATAGGTATATGTTCTCTTTTTATGTGGTCAATAGCAGTTTGATTCAGCATGATTGATGTGCACTCCTGACACAAATTAATAAATTAGTGCCACTGTAACTTTTTTTATTGTAAAACATTGGTCAAATAATCAATGCTGGAATATTAAAGGGTTAGTTCACCCAAAAATGAAATTTCTGTCATTTATTACTCACCCTCATGTCTTTCTACACCCGTAAGACCTTTGTTCATCTTCAGAACACAAATTAAGATATTTTTGATGAAATCTGAGAGATTTTTCATCCCCCATAGACAGCAATTTAACCACCACTTTTTAAGGTCCAGAAAGGTACTAAAGACATTGTTAAAAAGTCCAGTGACTGCAGTGGTTCAACCTTAATGTTATGAAGCAACGACAATACTTTTTCAGCTAGTGAAATGAGGCTGTGTAATGTTGTTCTGTGGAGGCGTGTTAAGGGTGTGTTTTAGGGTAGCGCTGTGGGGCTACTGGCCCGACAGTGGAAAAGCAACTTGATTTTGGCCTCTGTGCTTGAGGTCTGAGGCTAATGGCCCCGTCCTGGCTCGCACTGGCTCGGCTATTTAAAAGTGGCTATTTTTTCAATAACTGGTCTTTTTACCTAAAGGAGAAAGGTTTGATTTCTAAAGGTTTAAATGTTTTCATGACAATATTTACTCTCTTTTTTTTCTCTTATCCCAACTGGAATATGAAAAGTTCTTTAAGACAGAGGAAAGACATTCAGCTCACCACAACCATTAACACATCTACAAATCAATACCCTCCATCACTCACACATATGTAGACCCCACACCACGTACCACCTGCTGCCCCTCAAGAGAAATGAGGCAGGACCACCAGCGGAAGAAAGGAGAGTGGAATAAGAGGCAGAATTGGGACAGAGAGAGAGAGAGAGAGAGAGAGACAAAAAGAGAAAGACAGAGGGAAGGTAAATTTAAATACAGTAGGAAGTGCATCACTGTTCCACTATCTGTAAAACACTTGTGCACAAACTTCACATTCAGACATGAAGCCCTGCATGCTAACACAGTCTTTGCCCACCCACGCTAAGATGGCCACACACACACACACACACACACACACACACACACACACACACACACACACACACACACACACACACACACACACACACACACACACACACACACACACAGCAGGCTATTACTCTGTCATTGTCTCAATCAGAGCATTCCATTGGCACACTTTAAACAGTGACTGCTATGACATGATTCCACCATCTGTTCATGTGGAAGCAACACCCAGCAAATAATGAACACACACAAACACATACTGTCCCACAGATTCTTTTCCTGTCTGTAGAGACATTGAAGAATGTGTATGTTGACGTATCAATCAATACACCTATAATGAAAATACAAAACAGTCAGATAGATAAAGAAATATATGTAGATATAATTATAGATTTTTTTAGCTCAACCAGTATATTTACCTATATTTATGTTTAACAATATTTTTTTCTTTCTTTTTTCTTTTTATTCAAATAAGATGCATTAAATTGATCAAAGGTGATGGCAGTTTGTAACATTGTTAAATAAATGCAGTTTTTAAACTTTCTATTCATCAAAGAAAGTTTTTCCATAAACATATTAAGCAGCACATTTGTTTTCAATGTTGAAATTAATTTTTTTTTTTTTTTTAACAATCAATATAGGACACATTTCTCAATAGGTCACTTTTTCAAAACTCTTCACACAGTGAGCACAACAACAGTCTATGTGGGCTAAACTGTGAATCATTTATTATGGCTTTGGCACAAAATGCATTCAATGACGACATCTTTCAATCAATTCTTTTCGGGCTTATAGACACAAACACCACCAAATCTTTATACAGGCCAATTTGCATGTTTACATACTTTTTTCAAAACTATTAAATTTAAGTTCAAAACCTACAACAAAATGAATAAGACAACATTTCTACCAACCTGGTCTCATGGAAAGACATACTTGTGGGAACATTTTTGCAAGTCATAAAATAAGTACCAATACGTACATATCATTGCAGTTTCTAACAGAAATGAACACTAGAGGCAGTAAAACAGCAAGCACTTTTCATACACAGTTATGATTACAGGGTCAGATTATGGATTAATAAAGACTTTTTCACATCTCATTGCACAATATTATGTTATGACTTCAAAAAGCTTTTCATCAAAGTGCACGATTTGTAAACAAATCTATTTTGGACTTTGCATCGCTTAACCAGCTCCACATATTCCGCTTTTCTGACACAACAACAAGTTTGCTCAGTAGCTCAGCTGATACGGAGTTGCACGTATGCGGAAGGCTTGCGTACGAATCCCGTGAAAGATGAGTCACGGTAAAAGAGCTCAAAGATGACAGATCAAAACAAGCTAAAACAGCACCATTACAAATGCTTTTTATGTCACATTTGCTTTTGTTACACTTATATTTTCATTTTGCAAAAATGTTCCTACAGGTACGTTTTTCTAATGAGACTGGGCTGATTTCTACAGTAATACCATATTGAAATATATTCTGAATCTACAAAAAAAAAAAAGAAATCAAATACTATCAAAGCAATTAGAAGTCACTGTAAACCTACACAGGGGTTAGTCTTCATTACCATCCATTCAAAAGGGGAAAACTTAGGAATAATTTTGTACTGTAACGTAAACATGAGTCATGTAACATATAGTGCAATGAATGCTAAAAATATAGAGAGTATCATTCTGGTTTTGTAAAGAAATTTTACAAAAGAAAATGCTACCTGATGTTAGTGTTTTTAAGTCTGTGTTTTATGATTGACAAATCAAGCATAGCATTATTTCTGGCAGGACTCATTAGTCAATCTCGCATCAGCTGACTCTCTATTTCCTATATTTCCTACAGGTAGACGTGGATCAGCTGAGAGTCAGCTGATGCCTATCACCGCATTCCTATATATATGGTCCATTCAGTATTTTCAGCAGCTTTATTGCATTGCTCAGGAGCTAATTACCCTCCTCTATCCCCAGCTTCTCCTCTCTTCCTGTTAGGATCAGACTCATTTCTTGAATTATATTGTTACATTAAATTACTGTCATTAAGAACATTAACGATATCTGCATACCTTATGTTGGTTCTGTTCTGTTTACCCAAAGGGGGGTTATCGCTGCTCTCCTTGCTCTTATCTATGCTAGGCTGCATGGATGGGCAGGGAGTTCTTGTCCAGAACAGAACCATACCACCAATCCAAACTCTTTGCTGACTGTCAATCATGTTTGACGATATAGTGGTCCTGACAGAAAGTGTGTTGGTTGGGTGAAAACCTTTGCTAGTGTTATGGAAGAATGAGCTGATTTGAGACATGTATGAAGTGTTCTGGTAGTTTTAGTGCATTTTGAATATGATATTAACTGCTGAAGAGATTTGAAAAACTAACCTAAGTATTGAGAAATGTGTCTTAGCGATTGTAAAATACTGTAAATTTCACCTGAGCGGCAAATCAGCATATTAGAATGATTTCTGAAGGATTATGTGACACTGAAGACTGGAGTAATGGCTGCTAGTTTTTTTTTAATTGTAATAATATTTCAATAATATTTTTGATCAAATAAATGCAGTCCTGGTGATCATAAGATACAGATCAGTCTATTCTAAGCAAACACACATGAAGCTACCAGGTCAATTTGTATGAGTACACACTGTATGTGTGCGTGCGTGTGTGTGTGTGTGTGTACACTGCAGTATTCCTACTGGCTACATGCCACACGAATACCAAAACACCATCAGCTAGAGAGTGAGTCACTAGCCTGGTCGCACTGTATGTGTTTGTGTGTGAGAGACTAACAGCAGATGGAGAAAAACTGCAGAGGCATTTCTTTCCAATCTCCCCATTGATAATGTCTGGCCTCTGCGGACCTGTTCTGCATTACACTCATTGTGTATGGCCAGCCTTGCTTAAACCATTCTATTCAGATGGAGTTAATCTAGGCATCATCCCTGCTGACATAATAAATATTTATATGAGATATGGAAATTTATAGTAAGCTATTATTCATCTCATAATACTTTTAGTTGTTCCTATCATTGGCTGCAGCTGCGTGAGGAAGAGGCTCACTGAAGTGAAACGAAAGAAAATGGAAGGGTGCAAATCATCTGTTCTTAAGCTTTATTTGTTTGTTAGATTTTAAAGGTTTTAGGAATTCCATTCACTCCCATTGTGATGAATAGCTTTGGCTGGAGAAATGGAACAACAGATGTTGAAATTATTGCCTCATTCAGGGACACACACACACACACACACACACACACACACACACCAAATAGATAGATCATAGACAGACAGATACCACTCCTGGCTCATTGGAAAAACATGCCTGTGGCAACATTTTTTCATGTTTCATGACACTTTCAAAGTGCAATTTCCAGTGAGTGCCACAAAAAGTTTTACCCAAACAGAATCTGGCAATGATATTGTTGTACGTATTGTGGCAGTTTGGAAATGAAATGCCCGGTGAGTGTTAGCAAAAGCAAAATTTATCTAAAAACACATTTGCTGAAGCAATCTGAAGCTTTGCCATCTTTTATCGTAACTCTGGGTTCACAGGACTTATACCTGAGCACATTGCATTGCAAATACAATGCTGTACCAGATGAGCTACCAAGCAAGTTTAGGTTGCACTTTATTTTACAGTATGTGCACTTTCAATTAACTTACAGTGTACTTACAAGAAAGTTCCGAATAATATAAGGTTGGTTAATATTAGGTTTAGGGGTAGGTTGTAAAATAAAGTGCTACCCAAGTTACATCAGAAAAGCCATACGTACAGAACTGGTTATGTGATGCAAATGTCAAAATGCACTATGGAAAAAGTGTTTTGCGGTCAGTAACAGTATTGTGCAAGTTACAACGTGAAAATAAGTCTTTATTATATAGTCTACATTATATTGGTGTTTTACTGCCACTAGTGTTCATTGTAGCCGGAACTGTATGTATAGGTGCTTTTTTGGAGTATTGCACAATTGTAGGTAGAAGCACGGTTTTCTAATGAGCCTCTCACAAGTTTTTGGTAAAGTGATCCAAAAGGACTGGAAAACAAAGAGATCCAGCTGACAATAGCCGGAAAACAGATATTATGACATCATCCTTGACCCATTCTGAAAACTAACAGGCCTAAAGTCAAAATGTAAGTAAATAGGACATCTTAAAGGTTTAATCTTGAGTAAAATGTCTACAAAATCTAAAAATACATAGCATAATACAAATACAAATTATGTACAAAAAGTGACATGAGTTCTCTTTAGTCAATGACAAATCCCTCTCAGTATCTCCTGAGTGCTGGTGTTTTTGGAGATGAAAGCTCATATCACATGCAGGAGAGCACAGGGAACACAACCACAGCCGCAGCTGAAATTAAAATAATGGCGTACTTATGATGATGCACCTTCATTTAAATGTCCGCATTATTTATAGATGACATTTAAGAAAAAAAAAAAAAGAAACATGAACAATAAACACAAAGTACCCGTCTGATTCAGCCTCTTTAGAGTGAGGCCACGACCCTGTGAGTGCTATCGAAGTCTATTAAGTGCTTTCTAATTGCCATGGGCTCAGTGTGTATTGTTTTATGAATAGTTAAAAAGGAGCTCCCTCAGGTCCTTGAGCTCTCACAGAAGACAAAAACATCTACTTCACTGTCTATGATACAGGGCTCATACAAGAGCTGTGACATTTACAAGTACCATTAAACAAATTTAAATCTCTATGAGCCAGCATATTGAGCCCAAATTGGTGGCACTTCTTATGAGCCACAAGGACAGTTGAATATTATTGGAATAAAGTGCATTAGATTTTTCCGTAAATAGCAGGATCAGATTCAGGAACAAAACATGATTGTATGTTACAGTTTCATGCTAGTATTTTAGTTTATTTTTCTCAGACATCTCCACTCACAATATTTTATTTATGAGCTTTTTAATGCGTTATATAACAGGACAGTGAAAAGAGACAGGAAATTATTCAGTAGAGAAAGGGGGAAATAGGAAAATATGACACAGTCCATGGCTCCAACACAACAATATGGCTCCAACATGCTATTCTTTGATATTTTTTTCTCACAAAACAACAAAGCAAAGCCTGACGGATGTTCTCTCAGACTTTTCTTGTTTTTTTTTTTTTGTTTGTTTTTTTGTGTTTTTTTGCTACCACAATAATGGTGTAGCTACAACATCTACCAGCAGGGGCTAATTTCTGAAGTTAACTATCCTGATCTACCCTGAAAATGGTGGTTTTTGCAAAACTTTCTAATAATGTTAAATTTGATAACTTTTGTTAATGAATTAGGTATTATGAAATGGTGAAACATATATAATATTTTATAGCCTTTATTAATCTAAATTAATGATAATTTATATATACAATAATACATTTTTACCATTTCAAGCTTTATAAATTTACCAGTAACAGTAACATTAAGTGTAATGGTACACAAACATGACAGTTCGGTACGTACCTCAGTGTTGAAGTCACGGTTCGGTATGGGTTTGGTCCCACTGGGGGGAGAAAACTAAACATAATATTGCTTCTTTTTTCTTCTTTTTTATTAAACAGTGTTTTATTGAACAAATTGTGTCCCTCTCTTTAAATAAATAGTTATAATTAAAATTTTCTTAAGTATAAAAAATCTCGGCTAATGCTGTAAACTATATACAGGGAACACATTACTATGATATTAAAGGTTACAATTAACTACAGAGCCCAAACTATTAAATTCAGTTGCTATTTGTTAGATATAACAATCAACACTCAAATAAAAAACAAAACAAAAAAACATGTACATTGCACATAAGGCAGGTTTTGCATTAACTAATCATTTTTGAAATATAATCATTTACACAGTTACTTGTTTTCATGACAAATTTAGTTAAACGTATATTAAATAATTAAGACATGATTAACATGTAAAGTAATTATAATGTATTATATGAAATGCTCCCCTCTAGAGATCATTTCTCTAGCGAACTAACATGGACACTAAATGACTTGCCTGAGGTAAATGTAATACTACGTGAGATATTATTCTCAAGCTGTTTTATTGATGTCTTTTATTGACGCAGTTGAAACAGTGGTTGAGAGAATACACGTAAACATATCTATGCATAGATCATCTGTTCTTCTTCTTCTGCACCTTTTCCTCTTGTGGCGGTTATCAAACAGCATTGCATTACCATGCACGCCCCCTTCTGGATAGGAGTGTGGATCGCCTGTGACTGACTATATTCGTCGTATGACTGAATACGCTGACCCGTGACAGTTTGGGATGAATATATGTACTACGGCCATGACCACCAAAGACATTCCCCACCAATAATTAGAAATGGCCAATCTGCAATCTAGGATGCCTCAGCGGTCTAACAGCGCTCATCACTGTCAAAAAGATTGAGATGGCCAATCAAATCAAAGAAGGCAGAGCTTAATGTTCACAGTAGACGGCCGCAAATTCCAACATGACGCTTTAGTTTTAACAGTAAAAGAGTAAATGGTAAGATGTAAGCAGCTAAACATTTAATATTTGACAACCGTTTTATGATAGAAATGTTCAGCGACTGACAGTAATATCCAGTGATGCAAACTATACAAAATATGCTATCATTTATACATTTACAACTCAATGTGTTGAGAAAATAAATTATATGAATAAGAGAAAATGTGTGCATGTTTAAAATAAAAAATAAATATTATAAATTTATTACTTTATAACTACAATTACACCTAGAGACTTTACCATTCTTATTTCTTTTTCTTAAATCCTTTTATTAGTTAATTCCTTTAAATTAAATGACCGGTTGGCCACCTGACCCTCCCCACAAAAACAAAACAAAACAAAACAAAACAAAGTTTAAGACATTTATATTAGACATTAATATTAATATAAATGGTTTAAAAATTATTGTTAATTTATAGTTCATGATACCTACTGTAATGCCTAATGTTAACAGATTAAACCTTAATATAAAGTGTTAACTGGAACTCAGAATGCATTATGATAATGGAACATTATAGCTTTAATGAAACATCATAGTCGACGGTCTTTTCTAATAGCCATCATCGAGACTCTAAAAAGCCGCCCTGCCCTGCCGTCATCAGCTCAGCTCCGCTCAGTCTGCTGCTGATTAAACCCACATATGTTTACTGCAGAAGTCTGCCTATAGCCGAGAATCACAATCCAACCACAACAAGCTTGTATTATTCGGAAAAAGACTATCTGTACAGCAGCAATTTCACAAGATGTTGTCTCATTAACAAGTTGTTGTTATAAAAGAAATGTACAGGCAGTTTAGTTTAGGTTAACTTTAAAGTTGAATCCAAGTCAGTCTACTCTTTAAAATTACATTATAAAATACATTTTAAAACAGTCAGGGTAAATACAACCACACTTGTTCAACCAGTTTGACTGCATTCAACCTAAACATCATTTGATAGATTAGACAATGTTGACATTATTTTCAAAGTTCACATATTTTCAGTATTTTTAAATTTATGAATACGAATCACATAAACTAAACGGTCCATTCTCTTGTTCCATTAAGATTTATACAAAATGTTTTATTAAGCTCTATATTTTTTTTTTACTATACAATTGAAATTTGTAAATCTTAAAAAAAGGCTTATTTTTTTGTGTGTACAGTAGACAGCCAAGTACAGTTATAAATCTAACAGTACCTTAATTTAACGTACTGGGTAAACAACCTTTTTCAATAATAATGGAAAAACCACTCTGTAATGGAACATAAAAACAAAACAAACTGATTGGTCACTTTGAATTTTGGTCAGATTATAATAAGAGTATGGTGCTAACAACCTCATGGGTTAAATTTCCAGGGAATGCACAAACTGAAAAAATGCATAGCATTGAATGCAATTTAAGTTGCTTTGGATAAAACCATTTGCCAAATGCATAGAAAAAAAAGTAAAGTTGGTTGTTACCTTGGCGGTTCTTGGCCAGAATAAGCACTAATGCTGACCAGACTTTATGCTAAAAGTCAAAAGTCCAAAGGTTCGAGAGATCAAAAGGTTCTGTGAGCTTTACCAAAGAGCACAAGCTCCAGGTGGGACTTTATCAGCGTTTTACAAGAAACACTTTAAGAAACACTTATTTCCTTGCTCCTTTATGTTTTTTACTCATTTAAAATTTTTTTAATTTATAATATGAATAATATATAAGGATTATTAAATTCAATTTGATGTAATTTTACTATACAACTGAAATTTGTAAATCTTTAAAAAAAAGGCTTACTTTTTTTTTTTTTTTTAGTGTACTCTGTGATGATAAACACACAACCTGCACACCACATGTGCAGTGCTTGGAGAAAGAGTAAAAGTATAAGGAAAGACAGGTGGTAGGAAATGGAATATGGTGGGAAAAGATTATCTTGGACAAGACCCATTCGAATACTGTAAACAGATCAAATGAACTTGTAATCTCGCCATTAAATAAATAAATAAATAAATAAATAAATAATAAAAAAACTACACCACAATAAAATTTGGGTTTGAGTTAGGATTTTAGTTGATTTCAGCAAACTGGCTAAGATTAGTGTATTAGATTTTCACATGAGAATGAAAATTGTGTATATACTTTTTATAAGGAAAACATTCAATAATTAATTAAACGCACACACACACACACACACACACACACACACACACACACACACACACACACACACACACACACACACACACACACACACACACACACACACACACACACACACACACACACACACACACACACACACACACACACACACACACACACACACACACACACAATCCTAAATGTAGGCAGGATAATGAAAAACATTATGCGATAACATACAGTGACTAGGGGTAGTTGGAGACACAGAAGTGAGGAAAAAGTAAAGAAGAAATAGATGGGACCTGTCCATCAGATCTATAAGTGAGGAAAAGTTTCAAAACTTCACACAGACTTTGTCACATTAATTCCCTGATGAGGTTATCCATCAGCGCCAGTCTGGGTGGGGGTCTGACAGCCAGTAAGACAAGGCAAAGTGTGAGAAAGAGCAAGAGGGGAGGGAATGAAATCTGTAATCAGTATTACCATGTTTGCTATTTCCAACTTGCTATGTTTGGTTGCCATACTTCTGCTTTCCTTTGATTTTATCTCTTTATATTATATTTCTTTCCTGACTCCATCCACTGATTTTAAAACCCCCTTCTTGTTATCTCTCTCCCCCCTCTCTGTCTGTCTTATGTGAGACGTTTCCCCTTTGGCTTGCTATCCTCACATCTGTCTGTGAGAGTTACAGGTCTCATCTATTTTCAGCTGCTGTTTTGCTAACATGTTACTGGAGCTTAGCACGTCCACCCCTGTTCCCCCTGGACTGCTCCTATACAACACAGGCCTGTGAAACTAAAGAGCCCCAGCTGGACATAACGTCAGACCTGCCCTTCAACCATGGACCAAACCCACGCATTTATGAACTACATTAACGAAGCGAGAAAGTTAATGAACTGTTAATATGTTAACAAGGCTTGACAGGGCGGCCAAGAGGTGATGTTCTAAGCTCTATATACAGTTACAAGTAGCCCATGTGCTGCAGTAAAATGTGCTAATCTTCTCTGTGTATTTCAAATGACCCTGCAACCTAGTAAGCTGTCTTGCGTTCTGCTCCCTACATAGGCAGCTTTAATTTCGTAGCTCAAATGGAAGCTATTAGGTGATTTGGAAAACCTAAGATTTCTGCAAAACGATATTACTTTGCTTCTTGCGCAATTCACAACACTTTCAAACTGACTTCCAAACATACCCGAGTGCTCCACATTAGTGCTGTACCAGGTGAACTACTGAGCGAGTTTACTTCATCAGAAAAACCATACATATCGAGCTGGTTATGTGATGCAAACATCAAAATGTATTAGTTTACAAATGATACACAAGTGTCAAAGTGTTTTGAGGTCATAAAATAGTACTTTTGTGCACAAAAAAGTCTTTATTAATCAAAAATTTGCCTATAAAATCAGAATTTGTTTGAAATGGGAATAAAAGCTGTTTCAGTGAATTGTATGTACTGTATAGGTATGATTTTGAAGTTTTGCAAAAAATGTAGGTAAAAGCATGTTTTTTCCAATGGGTCTTTGATAGATATTCAACAATATAGCTCTCTCTGTACAAAGCACAATTTCAAAGAGACCTGTTGCTAATCTAACACTGCTACACTAATAAGCATATAAACCAGGGGTCCCCAATAGGTCGATCGCAAAAACAATGCTGGTAGATCGCACACAATTTTAATAAATGCTTTTGTTAAATTTTAATAAAAAGAAATGTCCTTTCTTCTCCTTTTAGTTTCTGTCTGACTTGCATTTGACTAATAAATTTTGACCAGGCGAGATTTTTGTTTATTCAGTTGCATTGACAACTAGCCTGCTTCGCAAGAATCGCGCCTTCCAAGAGCTTCGGAGTTCGGAGAACAGAGCGCAAAGTCAGCTTCCTCCAATTACGCATGAAACAGCCGTCTCTGAAGTGAGCGTGCACGTATTGAGCAGACGATTTTCATGGACACATCCATGATCTTTTTCATGTTCAGCATTTTTGCACATAGAGCTTGTTGGTGTGTACAATACAATGATAATTAAGGAAGTCGGGAAAAGCATCTCCTCCTTGGCAATGGATCAGTTTGAATGGCCGACCATCGCAGGTGCTCCGTCAGTTGTGATTGACACCAGTTTAGACATTGGCAGCTGGGTTTTGTCGACAACTATTATGCAAACTGTTTGATTCTATTCAGTCATCAAAATAAGTTAAATGCCCTGGCTATTGTAATCTGTTGTGCTGTGTATGCGATTCTGAACTCAGCCCTTGGCCAAATGAACAAATCTAAGTAGTTATGTTTGTGGAATAGCCTACAAATACAGCTCACAAATTTTGGAATATAGTCAGCATTTGCTTTGGCGTGTTTGTAACTATTCGGTTTCACATAATTGAACTGGCAAGTACTATGTGTATGTGGTCGCAATATAAACTGTATCATACTGAAAACATAACTCTAATATGTAATATTTTACATGATGAATCAAATAGTTGTTTTCCTTCATATCTTATATCTACAGCCTTACAAGTTGACTAGCCTGACCAAACCATTTTGTTCCACTTTAATAAAATTGTGTTTGCATATTTTCTGGTGAAAACTGTAGAATAAGATGTCTGCCAAAGCCACTAAGTCACAAGATAAGCATCTATTCACCTCAGTTCAGCCTTCCACACAAACCTCACTGTAATCTTCATAGTGTATTGTGCTAACTAATCATTAACCTACAGCTTGCTCATAAACATTTAGGTAATTTACCATCCCATCCTTCTGCAAGCTGACGATAACAAGAGCAGGACATTATTGAATTATTACAGAGAGGGAGAGCGAGAAAGAGAGGCAGAGAGAGATGGAGAGCTCTTACATGTGCAACTGTCTGTTGCTAAAAGATACTTAAAGATTTTCTTGCATACAAATACAATTTAATTTCCTTTATAATCATGATTATAAATTTTTTCCTCAGTTGCTTTCACTCTAATATCCATATTAGCCAAACATTCTGAACCATAATGCCAATTTACACAAGAAACACAGATTCTCAAAACTATATACACTTTTCCAGTGTTACAGAAAACGTGCAATGTTAAACCTTTTTTATTTTCAAAACTTACAAATTCATTATTTTAGAAGAGAAAGAATTGGAAGAGAAAGAGTTAGAGGAGATAGAAATGGAAAAAGAGGTAGTGATTGAGATTGAGGTGTAAGAAGAAATGATGGATAAGTAGGAGGAACATTTTAAAGTTTGCTACAGTATATTTATGTTCTGCATAAATGGCTATAGTTTTGACAAACATGTCTTAACAATTGAGAAAACTATAAGGGTAAAAAGAAAAGATTAAAAATATCTATCAATAAAATTAGATTAATATTAACATAACTTTCTAGCATCATGTTCTCTGCAGGTCTTTATTGGTGAGAGACTGAAGAGATATTCCTTTAAAAGTCTAAATGTAGTTTTCAGATAAAAGAATATATGCCGAAACCATAAGCTGTGATGTGGATCACTGAATATTATGACAAGACATAGAGAGGCATAGAGAGAAACATATGACACATGAGTGGCATTTGTATGTTTATAAGGGAAAAAAGTTTGAAAAAGTAAAAGCTTCCCCTGTACAGTAGACCAGTTTGTCTCTGGGTTCAATTAATAAGAATCAGAACCAGGTTTCTGAAAGAAATACCAAAATATTCCCTCAGTCTAGCACTAATAACAACCTCTTAAATCCAGACACACACGCACACAAAGCGCTGTTAACACTCCACACATCACTGTCACTCACATGCACACATTTTACTGCATATACCAAACATCATTATACTGTAATGCCATTGCATGCACACACATACACGTTACTACGGTAATGGGCAGTGATTTTGATTTATTGTGCTTTACAATAAATGATGCCAATATAAAAACCCACAAATGTATGCGTGTATATAAGAGTTTGTGTGTATTTGTGGCACAATCAGCATCTCCAGAGTTTTAAAAGTAACACTAACCTGAGCATTTCCAAACCAAGAAAATGAACCACAGTTCCATTAAAGACCACAAGGCAATCAGGAGTAAATACCCAGATGACCTCTTCATCTCTCAGATGAGTGGAACAACAGTGAAAAATAAATAAGAAACTTTTTCATTTATAGATCACCTTTCAGTACAAGACTGTAGCTTCAAGTGCTGTACAAGTGAAAAGATGTTTAAAGAATTAGAATAAAAAAGCAAAAACTTGAATTAGTTCATTTAAAATAAATAAATAAATAAATTATATTGTTTTAAAGCTGACCTGAAAAGGTATGTTTTAAAATTTTAAAAAAGTAAACTGAGCTTGACTGTCTATAAAACACAGCAATGCGATCCAAAGTTTTGTATAGTGGGTCAGTGCTGACAGCCTCCAAGCTTTTGGTGGTTTTTGAGTATTTCTGCTACATAAATTTTGTTTAACTATGTCTGTTTTAAATGTTTTCCTCATTAAACATCATACTGCCTCAAATAAAGCCTTCTGGTGATGTTTCAGATGCAAGTGAAGTCCAACATCATTGAAAAACATACTGAGGCAAAGCTTTCAGTGTTTTTGCCAGATAGTGAAAAGGACTTTTGTGGCCTATAATTCCCTTTGATTTTAGACCTGTTCCTTTTGATTTCAGTAATATTGGACTCAAGGAGCAGGAGGCTGTGAGGTCCTATACTGTAAGTGCAACTTAGACAGGAACAGAATACATGTACAAGAAACAAAGAAACAGGCACAAACATAATACAAAAGATTTGATGCCATTATAGGGGGAAATGTTATGTTTTCAAATAAAATATAAAAACAGTGAAGAAATCAAAATGTGTTGAGCTTGAGCCTTGTAGTGTGCTAGGCTTAACTTTGCTAAATGGATAAATGGATAAACTCTGCAAAAGCAGAGTTTATCCATTTATCCAATGAGATATGCTTCCCTCTCTCATCCTATTTAATATCTGTTTGTTTCACTTTCTTATACATCTTATGAAGTTAAAGTTTTGTTTCAGAGTCAAGTCGAACAGTGTAATCATGATAGTTTGTTGTTTCATTGAGTCTGTGTTCTACTTTCAGACCTCCTTGGCTACGTTTTTTCAATGCTAAGCTTCAAAGCTTACTTCCTGTAAACATCTGTCCAACCCAATTACATAAGACAATCATCAGATATGCAGTAAATATTTACAATGCGTTGCCCTAGCGTTGACCTCAAGAGACAAGAGTAAACGGATCAACAGTAAACGAATTGACAACAAAGCAGAGCATCGATTCATTTGTCCAATCAGAGAGTTTGCATTGACTGTTCTAGTCTGAAGTGGCTTGTGTAACTGCTGAGCCTAATAGACTATTGGAGGCTGTTTCTCATAATGTCAGCTCCCTCAATACAGTTTTTAATTGAATCAAAGGAAATTATCCCTTCTTCAAGGAACATAATATGTCCTTATTGCCTAACTACATTTTAGCCAAGAAACAACAAACTTTGAAGGTATAAGTCTTAATATAAACCTTAAAGATCATGTTGTGCTCTGATGATTGAGAATTAAGACCCTATGTTTCTAAAATTGCTCTAATTAGGACATGAAAGGCAAAAACGGATCCAAGACCTGTACTCCTACTCGGAGATGTGTTGTACACACAGAGGAAATCAATACTGCAGTCACTGCAGGCTAAAATTAAACTTCGAGCAGATGTTGCATAATGTATGTGTAGGTCACAGTCACCTCACAGGATACAACATACTTATTTCAGCAGTGATAGAATTTTTGTTCATATGTATGTGTTCATAAATTGCAGTTGTGATATGATCTGCATTTAATGATCAAGTCATTTTGGTTGAAGACTTTGGTTAAATTTTATACCTCTCTCTTTTTCCCTCCTTTTTTTTTAAGCACTAATGCAACAGAATACTGTGCATGTGTAAATAAATAAAAAAATAAAGTGATTTAAAAAATCTAATTCTAATTCTAAAAAACTAATTTGTTCCCTCGTTTTTAATGAACTAAATAGAGGGAACAAATTATTATATATTTTGCACACAATTTACTTAAAACGAGGGAACGAATTAGTCAATTGTGATAACTTATTAGTAAGTCATGGGAATTAATTGTTAATTTGTGGCCATGATATAATTTTTTTCCCCCAGTATGTCATGTGTGGGGCTCTGTATATAAATGAAAAAAAAGTTAATAAAATTATCCTGTTTAAAAGCCAAACTGAAAATACATTTTAAGTTTTGGGGGAGAGAGAAGTATAAAATTCTATAAGACAAATGTTATGTTAAATAAAATATGAGTGCAAAATGTGACTTTGAATTGTTTGCCATAATGTTACATAAATTAAAATTCACAAAATAATAAAAAAAAAATATTGCTGCCACTTAATGGCATGAAAAATGTCATTTAATGACATAAATCTATCTTCATATTTTGCAATTTTAAATCTGCAATTTTTAAATCAACATGCCTCCAAACTAGATAGTTGGGGCTTAAAAAAGTAACACATTTCATCACGGTAATTTTGACTTGGTGGCATTCATGCACACTCAACTAAAAAATACAATCATTCCAACATGACTTAAACCAGGGGTTTTCAAGTCAAGTCAAGTCAAGTCACCTTTATTTATATAGCGCTTTTTACAATGCAGATTGTGTCAAAGCAGCTTTACATTGATAACTGGTACATAATTTGGCTGCACAGCAGCTCTTAAATAATAGTGTCAATGCAGGCAGATCAGAAGCACTGTTGAATAAATGTCAAGAATACTATTGAATATCAAATGTCAAGTGTCCCCAACTAAGCAAGCCAAAGGCGACAGCGGCAAGGAACCCAAACTCCATCAGGTGACATCAGGTGGCAAACAAGTGGCAAATAGGTGTTAAAATGGAGAAAAAAAAAACCTTGGGAGAAACCAGGCTTAGTCGGGGGGCCAGTTCTCCTCTGGCGAACAGTGCTTTGTTACAATCAGGTTGCTATCATAAGTCTGATAGGATCGCAACATTCAAAGTATTTATTTCAGTTCCATCCAGTTGAGGATCGTATTCATCACGCCAGTATGGACGGTCTGTTTCAAAGTCCCTTTTGACACAACTTACACAATGGTGCTTTCCCAGCCCCCATTCTTTTAATAATTTTCAATAGCAATCAGTGCGCCAAGAGCACTGCACACACAGTTTGTTTGTGCATTAATAATAACGGACTCTCGTCTTCTGTGCCTAATGTATGACTCCTGCATGCCACTTTAATCGTCTTTACTTTGATTACAACTGTCATCCATCAAAACTTTACTAGTGCGACACTGGTTTGCTTTATCCAACCAAGAGATGTAGTTTGCATTTCACATGCTCATGCAGCGGTTGTGTGTTTTTAGGTGCCGTTCAGTCTGCATTTCACAGCATGATGGGAAATGGCTTGGGCTGCTCAGGATCAATCACAGAATAGGAAAGACATCATGTTTTGAAGCCAAGTACACTCTTCTCTCCTCCATTTCTGATGAAATCGGCCGGGTTTTCTCTGCATTAGCGTAGTTTTGGACTGACTGTTTGAATGCATTTGCTTACTGGATCCTTAAACTGAAAATTTTGCTAACAGTTAACAGTTTAAACTTATATGATGGATGTATGAATCACATGAATTGGTGGATAGCTATTTTTGAATTTATTGATTCACAGGAACTGTCCAAATGAACAACACAAACACTACACACCAGAGAGAAGACATTCTACAACAGCTTATTTGATTATTGCCTTAGTTTACTTGACTGTAAGCTGTGACATGAAAAACAGCACTGCACTTCCCAACACTAGAATCATTTGCCGTCAGCTCTGCTCTATTTTCTAAGTTGACCCCAACACTAAAATGAAACATGACACACACATTTTTGCAATACAGTAACTTAATTATCGTAACACTTTACTCAACATAATGGCGACTGTGTGTCAAATAACCAGTTCGACCTGTTTTTGGCCCCAGGGACCTTTAGCCTCTCTTTATCTTTTGCTGACCAGCCTGAGAGTTATTTTGAAGTGTCCTGTGGTCTATTCTGAAATCCCACACCTTACAGAGAGCACATCTCACTCAGCTCTTTCATACACCACATAAAGGAGTAGTCCTCCGTCTATAACTTAATGCACCAGATGGGCCTTGATGGATAAAAACAAAACAAAAACAACAACAAAAAAAACAAAGCATAAAGCTTGCCTGGTTGTCCAGATAAGTGCATGACCTAATTATCACACACAAAGGCCTCCATCTAATGCCACAGGAGCACTTAAACTTATGCCAGGCTGAATTATTAAAATATGTATATAAAAATGTGCATTAAGAGTTAGGATAGTATATGATATATAGCAATGCAGCTAAAAGCGGTCAATGTTTTTGAGAAAGATTGATTCTAGTATTTCTCTCTGATGCAGATGAATATATCTATGCTATCTGTTTATTTTGGAATGGCATCTGCGCTTTACTTAAATCACCTTTTTTTTGCAAATCCTGAACGACAGGATAATCTGTTGTAAATGACCGTAGAGGTGGGTAGAGTTACAATTGACTTTAAATGGCTTTGCAGGTCATTTTCAGAAGATGTATTAGGGTTGCAAAGATAGTTTAGAGAGTTTAGAGAGGCTGAATCCTTGATCAAACCATTTGTGATACTGTGAGAAAAGAGGTGATTCTGCAGTGTATATTATGAGAAAAGTAAAGTGTTCCCTTTCGAGAGGACCTCAATGCTGCATCACGACTTGACGATATGGGAACGTTTTGCATCATCCAGTGTCTAAAGCACGTGTTTACACACGCCAATCGGTGATTGGCTGAGTGTGATGACATATCATAGTATGTCACTGAAACCATAAATAGATGCCATGGCATCTTTGTCTTCAGAAGCCGTATGTGGGAGCGTGAGTTTGCTGTTCCTGTGTGTGTATGAACAAAGACAGGAGTTAGTTAAAGTGCTAAGCAGGGCCACAGACCTTGCCCTTTGTGTGACCAAGCAAAAGTTCTGACAATCCTGGGGGAGGTCCATGCACACCACAACATTGTGTACCCGACTTCCTCCAGGACCCTCGGCAGGCGTTTTCACTAACCCCTCCACTGACCATGATTCGGGAGTGGAGGTGCACTGTAGCAGTGGCAGCTGCCCTTAACTTAAACTTAGAAAAAAAAAAAAAAAAAAAAAAAAAAAATCAATTTAACAGAATTTTATTCCTTAATGTCCATAAACATAATAAAAAAAAAAAAAAAAAAACTTTTAAAGAGAGAAAGGAAACACCAAAATCTAAAAATAAAAAATAAAAAAATAATAATAAAAAAAAACAACCAAGAGCGGAAAAATATCAGCATAACAGTTCAGTATGTGTTATCCACACAATCACGAACAGAAAAAAACTGAATAAATCCCATACTGGTCACACTGAAACTTGGGTTCCACACTGGCAGATTTGTGTGTCCACCTTCTCTACAAACAATTTGGCGTGGCTGGAGAGTTTAGTGGGACTTCGTCAGGCTCCAGGATGGATGGTAACAGGCCTTGAACTCGTCTTGTGAACAGCTCCCCAAGAATAGCCGGTCTTCGAAGTGCGTCGCTATTGAATCGCCAGACTCCGCGTCGCACCAGACAGAGTGCACGGAAAGCATTAGATGAACAAGCGGCTGTCTTTCCTTCACACGGTAACCATATCCTTCACTCTCCAATTTTCTTACAAACCAAGCCAACATACATTGGTGACGTGTCCACTTTTCACCTCACAGGTAAAATAGATCTTGTCCCTATTTCAATTTCCACTGTTAATTGACTCACTCCACCCTTTCCGATAAAAGTGAAAGTGAAAGTAAACATTGCTGTATAGTTTCCTACACTGTCACAGCACAATATGCTATTCAACCCATCTTTGAAAAATCAGCCAGTTCAGTTGGTCCCTGCCAGTTTGCTGATTCAGGGTGCTGAGCAGGCCAGTTCTAACCAAATATATGATCCTTCTGTCAGACGTTTAGCAGTGTGGCAGCTACTGCCACACATCTTACAGTGAGTACTGAATACCACAAGTAAATGTTACAGGATTCAGTTTGCCTTCCATCCACCTCAATTCAATTGTGTAGTAGCCACAGTGGTGCGTCAGGAGTCAGAAAAGGTTTTCTTCAACCAAGAACTACAGTCTCTTTTGGCAAATGGGGCCACAGAACATGTACCCCTCCCAGAGAGGAACAGCCGGTACTTTATTGTGCCAAAAATGACAGGGGGCTTAATGTGATTCTAGATCTAAGGAGCCTGAACTGTACTCTTCGGACATACAGGTTCAAGATACTTACCCTGAAGCTAATCGTGTTGCAAATCCAGTTCGAAGAATGGTTTGTGACAATAGATATGAAAGACGCAGAATCTTGACATCAAGATTTTGCCAGAACACAGGGAACTCAACTACATAGACGATTGGCTGATACAGGCTCAATTAAAAGAGTTGGCAGCACAACATTGAGATGTTGCTCACATGAAGAAGATGGGGTAAGGACTGAAAGCAAAGAAGAGTGTGCTTACTACAGCTCAGAGAACCACTTTTTTGGGGAGGTTTGGTACTCGACCACAATGCAGGCACAACTGTCTCCTGTACATGTAGAATCAATCCTAAATGTTATGAAAGAGCTAAGCTAGGTCAGGAGCTCTCAGTTCTTCAAGTTCAGAGGCTGTTAGATCTCATGGCAGCAGTGGCCAATGTCATTCCATTAGTACTGCTGCATATGAGACCATTCCAGTTCTGGCTCAGAAGCAGGGAATTCCATCCTCTGAACCATCACTTCATGGCCGTAAGTGTCAGGACTTTGAAAGGAGGTATGGTTCCTGAACAAGGGCCAGGCTCTCGGGGGACCCTGCTGTCATAAGACTCTAAAGACAAACACCTCCCTCACGGGATGGGGTGTGGTTCTTGATGGCCATCCAGCCAGTGGGCTTTTTGGGGAATCTTCATCTTCACTGGCACATAAATTGCCTAAAATTGAGGGCAATGTTCCTAACAGTGAAACATTTCCTCCCACTCCCGAGTGGCTATTATGTGTTGGTATGCATGGACAACACATTGGTAGTCACCAGTCCTATTTTCAGGTTGGTGCAGCAGATTCTGCTCTGGGCAGAAAAGAAAATCAAGTTGCTAAGAGCAGTTTACATTCTGGGGCATGCGAACTTGGAGGCATTCTGGGGCATGCAAACTGGGATGCAAACTTGGAGGCCTGTTGAGGTAGGGACAGAGGCCCAGGGAATGGTGACTCCATCCACAAGTCGTGGAGTCCATATGGCATAGGATGGCCGAGTAGAAGTGGATTTGTTCACCTCCGAGGAGATGACCCACTGTCCCCTCTGGCAGAGAGACACAGTGTCTCGTTCCCCTACTCGGGGAACCATGGTTATATGCATAACCTGAAACATTCCCTTTCGAATGGGAACTCACACTGTGTCCTCTAGAGCAGGGGTTTTCAGACCTGTCCTGGAGTACCCCTTAGCTTTCTCCTGGTATCACTGACCTACAAACATAAGGGCACAAATTTCTCTAATCTGGTCAACAATGAGGCTTAAATCCTTACCTTACATTAAGGCTACAAAAATGATCTAAGAATGGTGTAAAAGTGCACCAAACAGCTATCAACCCTACAGCAGCAACAACCATCATTTCATTAAGGCTGCTTTATCGCCCCCTCCATCTGTTCTCCTTCTCACCCAAAACAACATAGAGCTCAGGGCAAGGGGAAATGTCAAAGCTTTTATTCACCAGCTTATAGTGTGTGTGTCTGTCTGTCTGTCCCTTCCTGTCCAGCAAAGAGTCCTGTGCCACATTAGTCTCCTAAACAGACAGTGGCTCTCTTCAATGAAAATGCCCTGTAATTAGTAAGGTCAGGAGCAGGGAGAGAAAGACAAAGATGAGAAAGAACGAACAGAAGAGAGCGTGATTAAGAGGAAGGAGTCTGACGTCATAACACACGACTGAAAGCTCAGAGGTATTTGATGAGCCCACATAGGAAAGATAAAGAAAAGAGAGCAAGATAAATATAAGGTGGGACATTGATATTGTAGGGAGAAAAAAACAGTTAAAAAGAACACACATACACACTCCTTATTCCCTATGGCCTAGTGTAAATCTAACAGAGATTTTTACAGCCCCCAATCCTGTGGTTGATGTTGGCCCCTAAAAAGACCGATGATTTTGTGTAATATTCCTCTTAGAGCAGGACAGGGCTATTATGATCAGCATTTCAGACATAATCAATGCAGACAGGAGGACGTATAGTACTAAGTGCAGCCAACAAACACACCAGTTTCTCTTTTTTTGTTGTTGCTGTTCATCACACAGAGATAAGCCCTGTCTATAAAGGCCTGAGTGGAATTGTCTTTCCACAAATTTTTCCACAAAAAAAACAAAACAAATTGAATTGCAATCGAATTGTTTACATGAATTGTAAACTTTGGACTTCACCACCAGGCCCAGATGTATGGGAAGTTTTGCAGAATAGATTTATCCATGTAAAGCTGAGACCATAATACTTTTATTAGGATCTGAAAGAAGAATCAAATTTGTCAAATTAAACATAATGCAGGGTTCAACAATAACTTTTACATTCCTTGATCTTGTACATGCTTACAACCACTTTGCCTTGCACATTTAAAAAAATTTTCTATGATGTATTTTTGCAACATTGTTGTTATAATATTATCTATCTGAATAACCAGGATATTTTAGAACTTGCAAATATTACTTGCGAAAGTCTTAAAAACATTAGCATGTTTTGAAAGCTACAAAGCAATCAGTTTTGTTTTGCATATTGTCACTAGTTTCCAGCAAAATTCTGTTTATAAATTTATGCAGTTACATAAGTTACATTTTTAAGCAATTGTTTTTTTATTTTTTTTATCCTTTGTTTTTATTGTTTTATTTGTTTGTTGGTCTTTTAAGTATGCTTCAAAAAGTTAATAAATAGATCAGAAAACTAATCCATATGAATCAAGCGGTTTAGTCCAAATTTTCTGAAGAGACTTGATGAACAATTTTTTAATTTAGGCTTTTACTCATATGTAAACACTGATCAGGGAGCATAAGCCAAACCTGAATGACAAACAAGAACAAACCTCTTCTGGGACCTGCTGTGTAACCAATGAGGTTCATTCTTGTGTGTTACACAGCACGTTTGAGCTTCTGGAAGAGGTTTGGACTAAACCACTCGATTCATATGGATTAGTGTTCCGATCTCTTTAAATTATTAAAGTGGTAGCTGCAAAGGCAGTTAATGGATGGACAGAAATCTCTCAGATTTCATCAAAAAGATCTTCATTTGTGTTCTGAAGATGAACAAAAGTCTTACAGGTATAGAACAATATGAGGGTGAGTAATTAATGACAGAATTTTCATTTTGGTGTGAACTAACCCTTTAAGAAAGTCTTGTTTCTTGGAAAAATCTTTATAAAAATTACATGACTTAAAACAAGAAAAAAAATATATCTGCCACTGGGGTCAGAAAAATAAGATTAATTCCAAGGTAAAACTTAACATTTAATATATAATATAAATATTTTACCAAATAGAATTAAAGGTGCCCTCGAATGAAAAATTGAATTTATCTTGGCATAGTTAAATAACAAGAGTTCAGTACATGGAAATGACATACAGTGAGTCTCAAACTCCATTGTTTCCTCCTTCTTATATAAATCTCATTTGTTTAACCTCCGAAGAACAGGCGAATCTCAACATAACACCGACTGTTACGTAACAGTCGGGATCATTAATATGTACGCCCCCAATATTTGCATATGCCAGCCCATGTTCCCAACATTATAAAAGGCATTAGACAAGGGCAGCCAGTAACGTCTGGATGTGCACAACCAAATCATCAGTCTAGGTAAGCAAGCAAGATCAATAGCAAAAAATGGCAGATGGAGCAATAATAACTGACATGATCCATGATAACATGATATTTTTAGTGATATTTGTAAACTGTCTTTCTAAATGTTTCATTAGCATGTTGCTAATGTACTGTTAAATGTGGTTAAAGTTAAAGTAGAGCCGTCGCTATTTTCATTTTTAAACACTTGCAGTCTGTATAATACATAAACACAACTTCATTCTTTATAAATCTCTCCAACAGTGTAGCATTAGCCGTTAGCCACGGAGCACTATCAAACTCATTCAGAATCAATGTAAACAATATAACAGTATACAATACTTACATAATCCGACGCATACATGCCGCATGCATGACGAACATTTTGTAAAGATCCATTTTGAGGGTTATATTAGCTGTGTAAACTTTGTTAAGGCACTGTTTAAGGCAAGCGCAAGCTCTGTGGGCGGAGAGCACGGGATTTAAAGGGGCCGCAACATAAAATCGGCGCGTTTATAATGATGCCCCAAAATAGGCAGTTAAAAAAATTAATGAAAAAAAATCTATGGGGTATTTTGAGCTGAAACTTCACAGACACATTCAGGGGACACCTTAGACTTATATTACATCTTTTAAAAACATAATCTAGGGCACCTTCAAATAAAAAGTCACTGTTTAAAAAAAATGTAACGTATTTTAAACGTATAAAATTTTATGAATGATGTGTTTTCGAATCCTGTGGAAATCAGAGTTCCATGTGGGCATGCCTTTGACCTAAACATTATTAGCATATTGAAAGGATGTAATTTTGTTCCCCTTGTTTATTTCTACAGTACAGTGTGTGCTATAGAAATACTAAATACATGATCAACAGCTTGTGAATTTTATCTTTAGCTGGTCTGGTTCTGAGAGTTTGCCTCCATCTAGTTGGGTTCCGGGAAATAAGTGGCTTAGCTGTGGTTTGAGAAGGTCTCATCTGGTTCGGATTACAGCGTATAGCCAAGGGGAACCAAACTCTGGTCCATTTTGATGTGAGTGTGAATAGTGCATGCCTGATTGAGCCGAAGAAGACAAGATGAGAAACTTGACAAAGATAAAGAGGGACACTCAACACATCTGCAAATCAGCAGCCACATCTCATAATTTATACATGCACATATACACTCTACACCAACACCTGCCACCCTACATGAAGATCAAGGGTTCCTTCATTGTTCAGACAGGAAGACCAAGACTAAAGAGCAGAGGTCAAAGACAGATGGTAGATGAGTTCCTCTCCAATCTATGCACATTATAGAGTCACACCTGTTATTCACATACACTCACACCCAAACACCCACCCACACACAAACACAAAAAGTCACAGTTATCAATGACTTCAGTCATCAAGCGACAGGTGCAAGGTCTTGACCCCCGATAGACAGGGCCGGCACAAGCTCATCAACTGCCACTCTAGGAAAAACATGATCGTGCTGTCCCCACTTCACGATCACAAATACACACAATCTTTAAGATGCATGTGAAAGACTGAAAGACAAGCATGTTTTCTAATTTTTTTTTTTATTCTGCAAAGTAAAAAAATCAGCGCGCTAGCACCACTATAGTACAGCTGCAAATGGGCCTGCAGCAGTACCACTGACATAAAGATAGTTGCACATGGGACGCGGAAAGCACTAGTCTATAGTTCATTTTCAACAAGAGACAAATGGAAAGCGGTAAATCAATAGTAGTTCTAGTAGAGGCAAAGTGATGGTGTGCAAGGTAAACTTAAAGTAAATTATTTAAGGTAAAATTAAAGTAAATAAAGCAATGTTAAACTGTAAATATAACCACACGTAAAGGTCATAACGCATTTGATTATACAGCTTTGATGATATTCTCAATACAGCACAGCTTGAGAGCCTAATTGCTTTTACAAAATGATTACTGCACAATTTAGGCCCTTAATATTTTTATTTTCATTAAAAGATCATTTTAATCAAGCAAATTTAATTGAAGTGTCATCCTTTTGCCGAACCAGACTGACTTAAATATTGTGTACAATAACTAGAACAAGTTCAAATACTAATTATACTACTAATGATGTGTGGATGATGTCAATTTTACATCATGTGGCATCATTCGAATACCAGATGTCATTCTGATTAGTGGACAGTCAGTCATAAGCTCAATTTCATGTCAACCAGGGGGCTGTTACAACCACTTTTTAGTAGGTTCTGGAAGATTTTTTACTATTAATTTTCCCCATAGGCATTTCAAATCTCAGTTCTAAAGGAGCTCTCATTGAAGTATAAGCGCGAGACATCACTGCCGCTGTCAGAGCACAATCAGACCTCACCAACCGAGTGCTGAACGCAGTTGGACATAGTGGTGTTTTAGAGGTAAAAAATTATATAAATATTGTTCGGTTTCTTGCACAAACCGATCGTTTAGTGTCTTAGGACATCAATGTGTCGTCACGAGCAGCAGGGTTTAATTTGGATTTGTCTATGGAAGTGTTTTAGACTCTTAAGATATTTTTGATGCAGTCTGAGAGGTTTCTGTCTCTCCATAGAGATCCAAAGCAACTACAACTCCAAGGTCCAGAAAGGTAGAAAACACATACTCCATGTGACTCCAGTGGCTTAAATTCAATTTTATGAAGTGATGTGAGTGCTTTCTTTGTGCAAAAAAACCCAAAAACATAATTTACCACTTTATTTACAAAATAATAATATTATCCAAAGCGTGGATAATGCCAGCTCTCACGTGAACACAAAACGCAAACTCTCGCGAACACTCGTGCATGTGCGTTGAGTTGACGTGCAGGTCTGAACACAACACGCATGCGTCGTGATGCTTTTGCGAATGCGCGTTGCAGATCAATATTTTTGTAAGTAAAGTGGTAAATTATGTTTTTTTGCTCAAACAAAGCACTCACATCACTTCATAAAATTGAGTTTAAGCCACTGGAGTCACATGGAGTACTTTAAATGATGTCTTTTTCCTACCTTTCTGAACCTTGGAGTTGTAGTTGGGTTGGATCTCTATGGAGGGACAGAAACCTCTCAGACTTCATCAAAAATATCTTCATTTGTGTTCCAAAGATGAACAAAGGTTTTATGGATGTGGAACAACATGAGGGTGAGTAATAAATGACAGAATTTTCATTTTTGGGTGAACTAACCCTTTAAGTAGCAAGCTACCTAGCTAATGTTAACTAGCCTGCAAAAACATAGCAAAACCCTGCTTAGTTTGTTACTAGTGGTAACATCAGCATCTCTCTGATAGGTAGATCTCACTTGAGGATTGTGAGTTTAGTACATCATTAGGAATTCAGCAATTTAAAGTGAGTTTTAAAAAATGAATATGAAAAATGACTTAAGACTTAAACTACATAAGCATATACTATACTGCATAATACTGGACCTCATGTTCTGTCTTACAATACTGCTAAAATCTATTTATTTATTTTTTTTAATGTTATTTTTTAATAGACTACTGCAGTCTATTCAGTTGCCAGTCATGTTCAACAAGAGAGTTCCTGGGCTAAAGAATGCCATGATTGGCGAGCAGTAAATTCAAACAGACTACATAAAAAGCTCAGTTTCTATGTTTTCCACGTGAAGCTGTGGCAGCTGCTCTTAAACCAAACCATTGTGTCCCATAAAAATGATCTCCTCCTCTCCATCTACCCCAAACACTGGCTGGACTGTAAATGTTTAGAGCTCTGTGGAATGCCATGTCCGGACAGGAATTTTAAATAACTTATTAGGGAACGCTTAATGAAACCTGAGAGATGTGTTTAGTCTATGAGAGCCACGCTAATGTCTATCAGTGGGCCAGCAGGTGCGTCTTTTCATCACAACGCAGAGACACCTCAGTCAGAATATTAATTAAAATCAAGATATTTAAAACGCTGCACCAGAATTTCCATTTTGTTCGCACATTCTGCCAAGGTAAAAAATTAAAGCATGTTTTGATCTCTTGAACTCAGACTGTAAATCAGGAATATAATTAACTACAATGCCCATGAGGCCATGGGGGTCATTATATTGGAGTGCATCTGAGGTCTGTCCTGCTTTATTCATTCAATTTACAGCAATAAAGAGGAGGGAGGCGTCTTTAATCAGCTAACTGCTTGATGAAATATGTGTATGTATGTGTGTGAGTGTGTCAGGAGGGGTATTACAAATGCCCAAGCTTTAATATCTCACTTTTTTCTCATATACTCTATATATATGTCAAAAAAGGGCTTTTTTAGTTTTCAAAATTACATTATTTTTCAGATCACAGCTGGATTATCTGTGGTTATCATACACATGTATACACAGAGTATTAAAAATCATGGTCACAAAAATGTTTGTTCAAGAATAGTAACTCATTTAAAATGTAAAAATGCAGAACGTTTTCTTTTAGGGTTAGGCTATAGTATTTATAACTAGCTGTATGTGTGGTCCAGGTATTCCCAATGTTATAGGGACCAAATGTCCCACCAAGTATATTAAAACCTAAAAAAATTAAACAGGTTTTTTTTTTAAACAACTATACTAATTGATGTTTTTGGAAATGTAAAAATGCAGAACGTTTTCTGTGGTACGTTTAGGGGATAGAATATACAGATTGTACAGCATAAAAATCATTATGTCTGTGGAAAGTCTCCATAAAACATGAAGACCCAACATGTGTGTTTGTATGTGTGTGCTGATAAGACTTTTATAAAACCATTATTATTATGATTGTTATTATGGACACTATAACAGCAGGTCTTTAGATATGATAGTAAATATGTCACTGATAGATATTAATATTCAAATGTAAAATCAAAATGGAACTGTTTTGGAATTTAGTCCATGTCTTCTAACTTTAAGGCAAGCAGCAAATCATGGTTTAATGCCTGTGACATAAACTAAAGCCTATTGGCTATTTAAAAATAGTCCAGCATCAACTCAATCAAGAAAAAATGAAACTCTGAATGTTTAATCGATTAAAGTACAATCATAACATTTTATAATTTTCAAGAATGTTTTATTAGCTAACAAGCAGCTCAAACCATGTTTTTTACTGTATATCCACAATGGCAAATGGGAACAAAGCTAAACTGGGAACTACTTTTATACACATAAGCCTTGTTTTTTCCCCTGGCTTACTTTATCAATATGTTAAATCATCTGAAAATGAGAGTCATAAATCATAGCTCTCATTTCTCCCCCCTCCACAAACTCCGGGAAGCCTCTGCCGAGCAGTGTGATGCCTTTTTGCCAACTGCTAACAGCATTAGCGGTGGAAAAAAACAAACGCTGGATACGATCGTAACTACATTAAAGAAAACTCAATCCACCTCCTAAAGGCACTCAAAGGCACTCGCAGTTACATACTCCGTGGTTATCAAGTACGAGCGAGTGGTGGGGAGGAGTGGGAAGAGTCTGAGATGGGCTTACACAGAGGCTAGCTGGGCAATCTTAGCATTTGACATGAGTGATGAAGAGAAGGAGGGAGTCCAGGTCGCTCTTCATAATGAGGGTGAAATTTATGGCAACACTTAAAGGGATGGGATCAATAGGCCCTCCATACTTCTGCAGAAATACGAGCAACGTGGAAGAAAGGAGTAGAGGAGAGGAAGGGGGAGAAAAGAAAAGAGATGTCTGCACATCAGGGTCAATACAAGTCAGGGCGGATCGGGTTGCAGGACTGTCTGAATGCCCTGTTGCCTCCGAGAGAGAAAAGAAGAGGGGTACAAGAGAAGCAACATCAGGTCAATAACTGCAGCGCGCTATTATATCACGGCTTAGATCCATTACTGAGACTAAATATACGTTTTGTGCCTCTGCCAGATGTCTTTGTTACATGTGCGGCAGATCCAGTAGCGGCAATGCCAACTCTCTTCTCTGTGAGAGCCATTCTCTGTCCTTCAGCCTGAGGAGGACATCAGGAAATGATACACAACTGTAATGTTTCACAGGAACAAAGTCAAGGCCTCTAAAGGGAAAGACGACACCAAATGTACATGATCATTAAAGAGATAGTTTACCCAGAAATTAAAATTATGTCATTTACTCAACGTCATGTCGCTCCAAATGTTCTCATGTCGTATGGCTGATTTTCTTCTGTGAAACACAAAATTCGAGTCCTTGAAGAATATCCTGGTCACTTTTTTCAATCTAACAAAAGTAAATGAGAACTTGAGGTGTCAAGCATGCAAAAAAAGCACCATAAAAATATCATAAATGTAGCTCTGTGACTTGCACACTGTATCATTTGATAGCTTTGGAACCATGTTTGAACAAACCAAAATTTAAGTTAACTTTCAGACAAAGCTATTGTATGGCTTCAGAATATAATACGCAAGTCATATAGACTACTTTAATATTTTTATGGTGATTTTCAATCCCTTCTTTGACAGCTCTAGTTCATTGCAATTGCATGCATGAAATACCCAATTAAAAAAAAAATAAAAAAAACTAACTAAATAAAAATCCTGTGTGTTCCATGGAAGAAAGTAATTAGATCTGGTTTTCCATCTCATTTATTTAACAAACATGATTCCATCTCTTTTTTCGCCCTTTAGCTAATTGAGGTGTATCACAATAAGTTGTATTTAAAGTTCAGACTTAAGACAGTGCCAATGCCATTTTGCAGAGAAAGCAAAAAAGGCAGTGCATATGTAAAGGCATATGCATCAGAAATGAATGGACTGTAAAACAAACAAAAAATAAATATTATGAAATATGATACTAAATACTGTGTGAATATTTTGTTTTCTAAGGTAACACTGTGAAATATTGAAATATTATGATGATATTATATACTGTGTGAAAAACAATTTTATTAATAAAAAAAACACTGAAATTATTTTTTAAAAGTGAATTAAACTCATGCAACATAAAACAACTACATTACATCACATAATCAATATTCACGAGTAAAGCTGATATGGTTTATAATGTGTCCCCCCGCACTTTTTATATTTTCAATTTTTGGTCACACTTTAGATTAGGGTCCAATTCTCACTATTAACTAACTATTAACTACGACTTTTGCCTCAACAGACTCCTAATTACTGCTTATTAATGAGGTACTTGTTAAATTTAGGTATTGGGTAGGATTAAAGGGTTAGTTCACCCAAAAATGAAAATTCTGTCATTAATTACTCACCCTCATGCCGTTCCACACCCGTAAGACCTTCATTCATCTTCTGAACGAAACAGTTATGGCATAACGAAGCCTCGTTTACTGAAATCACGTGATTTTGGCACGTGAACCACTGATTCAAAACAAAACTTAATAACAAGACTTTGTTTCTGAACCACTGATTCAAAATAAAAGATTTGCAAAGCTTCGAAGCTTCATGAAGCAGTGTTTTGAAATCGCCCATCACTAGATATTGTTGGATAAAGTCGTTATTTTGTTTTTTTTGCCTCACAAAAAGTATTCTTGTCGCTTCATAACATTAAGGTTGAGGCACTGTAGTCACATAAACTGTTTTAAATATGTTTTAGTAGCTTTCTGGGCATCTGAAAATGTAAATCATCATGCAGGCCTCACTGAGCCATCGGATCTTAATTTGTTTTCTGAAGATGAACGAAGATCTTACAGGTGTGGAACGACATGAGGGTGAGTAATTAATGACAGAATTTTCATTTTTGGGTGAATTAACCCTTTAAGGGATGTATAATATTGTCATGCAGAATAAGGCATTAATATGTGCTTTATAAATACTAATAAACAGCCAATATTCTAGTAATATGCATGTTAATAAGCAACTAGTTAATAGTGAGAATTGGCCCCTAAACTAAAGTGTTACGTAATTTTCTTCAACTGAACATATGCTTTAAACCTGGAAAACAACATGATCAATTATAACTGGAACATGAATTTACATTGGACCCAAAACACCCAAAAGCAGAGAGGGGAATTTGCTTCTTCATCTCAGATGTCAACCACACGCCACTGCATTGTACATATTACAAAGAACAACCTCAGTGATGACCAGTTATTCACATTCACAGTACACAGATAAGAGTTCAGACCACCCTAACCAGCACAGCTTTCTCATAGCAAGGATCACAAGATACAAGTCTATATTAATGACCAGGGACAAAACATTATTTGTTTTTCTTTCCTCAAAAGAATAAAATAGATTTTTCAATCTATTATTTGTTTTTTTCTGATAGATTAATGCATCTGATCTGGGGATAGTAATGCATATAAGAAGAGAAATACAGAGATACAAAGCTGGGGAGAGAGAGGATGAGAGACATTAAGGGAAAAAATCTAATTTGTCCCCACAAAAGGGAGTGTCCCTCAGGCGAAAATGCCAATCACATGAGCCTTTCACTATTTCATTTGTTTAAATGCAGCCTCCATTTGATATTTAAACTAAAAGGCCCCTATCTTTGCCCCCATCAAGCTCTGCACTGTCCACTAATGCAGTCTGAAGAAAGCGAAGTCTCCGCAAAATGAAATGTTGAATGACATTTCGCCTCCGGCGTGCATGACTCAGTCGTGACAGAGATATCTGGGGTTTGACAGCTTGTAGTCACTCTAATAATAGTCCATCTCCTCCCCTCCATTTTACTCATCAGGACCGCAGTGGCCCTCAAGAGTGAAGTGGATTCTGGTAGCAGAATGGCCCTCGTTGTGATAAATCGTTTGAGCTTCTCTGATTAAACATGTATAGTGTGTAGGCCGTGACTCTCATCTGAATTATACAGAAGAGCTGTTGTGCTGGTGTTCAAAGGGGTCATATCACGAGGAATCAAACTGTACTTGATCTTTTGAGATAAAAGAATTAATTGTAATATGAAAATACATTGTGACTTTTAGAACACAAAACATATTCCCATTTATTGAACTTTGAAATGATAACCATGTGATGGGCAACATGAGTTAAGTATAATGTTGGAAAGCTTGTCAAACTATGCGCCATTTCTGGCTGTCTAGCACCTGCTGCTCTGAAAAATCCATCTGAAGGATCCCTGTGTTTAAAACAAGCAACTAAAGGTTTTAAACATTTCAGCAGGGATTGTTTTATGAATCTGTCACAATGCAATGCAAACTTAGCAAAGAATCTATTATCGAAGAATGTTGTTTAAACCTACTAGAGCACACAGCACACCTCCAGTTCATATAGGAAAAGGCCACTTACTAAGAATGGGTATATTTATATAATTTCAAAATCTACTAGTGGGTGGGTTGCTTGAATGACTAGTTGAGCAATGTGTATTAAGGAAACCCTTTAAAATCAAATAGTCTTGGGGCTCACCTGACCCTGAACAGGATTTTATACTGCCAATCAAAAGTTTGGGGTCGGTAATTTTTTTCTTTTTTTAAAGAAATTAACACTTTTACTCAGAAAGGGCACATTGAATTGATCATAAGTGACAGTAAAGACATTTATAATGTTACAAAATCTATTTAAAAATAAATGCTGTTTAATTAAAGGTGCCGTCGAACATTTTTTTACAAGATGTAATATAAGTCTAAGGTGTCCCCTGAATGTGTCTGTGAAGTTTCAGCTCAAAATACCCCACAGATTTTTTTTAATGAATTTTTTTAACTGCCTATTTTGAGGCATCATTAACTATGCACCGATTGGCTGCGGCCCCTTTAATTGCTCACACTCTCCGCCCCCTCCCGAACTCTCGACTCTATCGTTGCATAAAAAAAGTTCACACAGCTAATATAACCCTCAAAATGGATCTTTACAAAGTGTTTGTCATGCAGCATGTCTAATCGTGTAAGTACAGTGTTTATTTGGATGTTTACATTTGATTCTGAATGAGTTTGATGGTGCTCCGTGGCTAAAGCTAACATTACACACTGTTGGAGAGATTTATAAAGAATGAAGTTGTTTATGAATTATACAGACTGCAAGTGTTTAAAAATGAAAATAGCGACGGCTCTTGTCTCCGTGAATACAGTAAGAAACGATGGTAACTTTAACCACATTTAACAGTACATTAGCAACATGCTAACAAAACATTTAGAAAGACAATTTACAAATATCACTAAAAATATCATGTTATCATGGATCATGTCAGTTATTATTGCTCCATCTGCCATTTTTTGCTATTGTTCTTGCTTGCTTACCTAGTCTAGATCCAGACATTAATACTGGCTGCCCTTGTCTAATGCCTCGATCATGGGCTGGCATATGCAAATATTGGGGGTGTACATATTAATAATCCCGACTGTTACGTAACAGTCGGTGTTATGTTGAGATTCGCCTGTTCTTCAGAGGTCTTTTAAACAAATGAGATTTATATAAGAAGGAGGAAACAATGGAGTTTGAGACTCACTGTATGTCTTTTCCATGTACTGAACTCTTGTTATTCAACTATGCCGAGGTAAATTCAATTTTCAATTCGATGGCACCTTTAAACTTTACTATACAAAAAAGAATCCTGAAGAAAAGTATCATGGTGAAATGAAATGAAATGAAATGAAAAAAAAAAAGTGAAACATGACTCAATGGCCAAAGATGTCCTTCCGAATTGTGTATGGCTATACATGGTGGGAAGGAATTTAAAGAAAACTAATTTAAAATAATAAAAAAAAAAACAAAAAAAAAAATAAAAAGAGAGGGTAACATGCAAATTTAAATTAACTGAAATGAATGAATACATAAAAAATAATATATGATAATTAAAAGTCTTTTTTATAAATGATTAAACATTTATGTTAAAAATAATTAAATTGTAATTATAAATAAAATGTAACAAAAAAATAAAAATTTAAAATGTTAAATCTAGGCTGCTTCAGAGAGATTGTTCATAGAAGTATTACACTTTTCACAGGTCAAAAAAGTAAAGAATAGAAAAAGAAAAATGTTGAATTACAGCTGTTATACTACAAAGAGACCAAAGCATCACACTACAGGTCACTGGCATTCATTTCCTTTGAGTAAAAGCAATAAAAACCCTCATTTAATCCCATTTTCATTGCTTTGTTAACATAGCACTAAGCCTGTGCACATGCAACGTCAACCACACGCCACCCGCGTGAAATATGCTGATCTCATGTTGAAATAAAATCCCAGCAGGGAATGTGGTGTTGGAAACTAGCTCAAATCCCCAAAAAACTCCCCCACACACAACACCACTGTCTGCTGTAATTAGAGCAAACCATTTGAGAAGATCAAGGTGAATAAACTCTTTATGGTGGGAAATATGTGCTCCAGATCACCCACAGAACCATGATGTTGACTTTATCTAAATATCTCCAGCATCTTGAATGGAAACTTTTTTGCATCAACCACAAATGAATATATATTCAAGGGGGCCATGTTGGAGTGTTTTCCAGGTCAACTCATAGCTCAACACAAAATCAAACGAAGGCGAGACAGTGTTTATTTCCTGTTTGTTGGTGAGGAAGCAGACACCAAGTCAGCCGGATCCAATTGAAAAGGGACAACTGGAGAACAAACTAAACCCTGTTCTATGGATTATCCTTTGTTCATACTTTTTCCTGAAAGAGTTATCATTAGGCATTAAATTTTGCAGTCTGAGAACTATTTCAGTTCAGAGAAACACTAGGATTAAGTTTGGGAGACTGTTAAAAAGCTGAACCATGTCAGTATGTACTAAACTGTGACTTTTCAGTGACACTGAACTGCCCTCAGACTGACAAAGAGGTCAGAGTAACTTCGGCCCTCCGGATGGATGAAAAGCTCCTTCCTCAAGGACATAGTGGCAGTAGTTTTAGCAGAATGATACCATCTGACATGCATGAGTCCAGAAGTAATAACTGAAGTGTCAACCCTTGAGACTGCGGCCCAGTTCTCTAACAAAGAGAAAACCTCCACCCAAACAGGGACATATGATACACACTCTCTTCTGCAGATATGTGTGCCTCCACAACATCTATCAAATATAAGCTTCCTTTCACTTTTCTCTTTTGGCCCATCCATCAAAATTTCTCTTGCTCCCTCAGTTTGCAGTGGTGTCCTTTTCCGATGTCTGACTGATGGACTCTATGGGGAAGGCAGTGGGTCAAGGAGACAAAGAACATAAGCACAAATCAGCTTTGTTGTTGATCAATAGTAATTGGATTTGCTTTCATTGCATTTTGGTCATCAGAGCGAATAGTTAAAGACACGTCAGCAACACCTTCTGGAATACAAGTGCCTGAGAGCAAACGACAAAGAGGAAGAAATATATCTTCACATATAAAATCAATACACGTTGGCCACAGTTATTGGCTCCCTTTTGTTTAATACTTTTGAGCTTTGAGTTTTTAAATATAATATCTGATGAAGCTGGAGAATACCTGGCAAGAGGACAGAGATCATACAGAATCTCTTGAGATCCTTCAAATTCAAAACCCTTCAGTTTTTCTGAAGGGCTCAGGTCAGGTGACTGCAATAGCCATGGCAGAACCTTTTCTTTTCTCAATGACCCATTTTTGTGTTGATTTTTATGCTTATTTTGGATCATTGTACTGATGGAAGACCCAACAACGGCCCATTATAAGATTTCTAGCAGAGATTATATAAATAAATAATTATTTAATTATATAAATGATTAAAGAATAGGCAACTGTCAGACTTATGTTGTAGTCTGTTTAGTTTCATTGTACTTTGGTTTCGTTTTCCCTGTTGCCGTTTTGCTTTGTTCCTGGTAGTTATTAGTTTCAAATATTTACTCATTAGTTTCTCACCTGTTCTGTTGATTACTCTGTCTGTGTATTTTAAACCCTATCATACACCCAGTGCAATGAAGCACCAGGCGCAACGCAAGTGCTTTTTGCTAGTTTCAGCCTGACACAGTTATCATTTTCACGTTCTGCGCCACGTTGTTTAAATAGCAAATGCATTTGCACCCATTTGTGCGCCCATGGGCGTGCTGGTCTGAAAACGAGGTGTGTTCAGGCGCATTGTTGGCACGTTACTATTTTGAGGCAACTGAAATAGACTGCGGCATTGACTTTAGACCAGGTTTCAGTTGGTCAATGGCGCAGTTGCCTCAAAATATATATTTTTTTTTATTATTTAAAGAGTGTGTTAGTAGTATGTGCCTGTAGGCGGGTACACTCTGCTTACACACACAGGGATGCGCAAACACACACAAACATGCCAAATATTAAAAATAAAAGGATTACAAATGTAAAAGATTATTATTGTGTGCATAAAGATAAAAATGCTTTGGTGGAATCTGGCTTGTCCCGTAGATCTAGGTTAAAGTGTGCGATCAGATCCGTTTCCTCGATAGAGAAGCGTTTCGTTTTTCCGCTCGCAAATTCTGCCATGTAGACAGCGAATCCACCATGGGGAGAGAATAGGGACAACGCTTTTAGACCATGCGCTAGGTGCGCTGACCATTTTTCTTGCCGTTAAACTAGCAAAAGTGGATTCGGACAGGCCCTAAGTGCACTTGCGCCGTGCGCTTTAGACAATGCGCTTAGATCGTTAAAATAGGGTCCGTAGTTTCCTCTGTTCATTGTTCCGTGTTGTTCATTGCAGCCAATCCTGACAGTTGCAAATTCAGCCCAATTTGATAATTGATTACATGATAGTTTTCCTAACATATCTGAATGTCAAAACACATGCCTCAAAGTAATTGGGCACATTCATATTTATGATATACCTTCAGAAGCAAGATGGATCTAAGCCGTGTGTGTTTCAGATAAGAAGAGAATGTGTTTTTCCCATCTTAAAGGACACAGATCACCTCTACCTCATTTCTCATCATCACAGGGGGATCATAACATTCCCTTCAAAACCACATAGCTCTCTTCAGCCCGTGAGGATGTGATGACAGCCGTAACCCATCAGTGACCACAAGACTGAGATTACTGCAAGAGGGGTCCCTTTTGAAAGTCCATTAGGATGAGTTAGGGTGCTTTCAGGAATAAGGCCATTAAAGAAATGGATCAGAAATTTTTAAATTTAAATCTTTGTTGATAATATCAATTTTGAAGACAAAGTGTGGGTTGTTGTACAGAAAAAGACTACTTCTGAATATGTCCATATTTCTACACATCAACATTTATGCTTAACAAACAACAACCATGTGTGTACTTTGACTTTTGACTATCAACCTTATAGTAACTGAGATATAGTCTTTACGACAATTAGCCCTGATTTACCCTGTTTGGGAGCTGAGGAGAGCTTTGATAGCCAACTAAGTCAACAGTCCTGATTTAGCCAGAAAGAATAAGAGCTTTTATTTAATTGCCTCAATAAATGTAAACAGTTGATTGCATAAGGTTGAAATTAAACAGAACTTCAATTCGGCCTGTAGGGTGATTAAGGACTCAGTGCTTTGTGGTGGTAAGCACAATCTGGACAAGCACAATCTCTAAGGTACTGTACTTTTTCCCACCAGTGGGGACTTGTTCTTTACTGTAAAATCAAAAGGTGGCTTTGACATTCTGTAAAACTGTACCTGACACTTTAGAGACTATTGTTGCAAGACTGAATCTAATAGGACCCAATACAGCTGATATGTTTTTATAGAGCCAGGAGCAACTACCTCTCAACAAGCAGGCAGGATATTATTGTACTGTGTGCAAATAGGTGGATGAGAACTTACAAGGTTTAACCCTATAAAAACAAAGAGGTTTTAAGTTACATGTGTATTTTGTAGCGTCAGCGTCTCTCTGGTAAAATCATTAGTAGGTGTTTGTGAGAGATGCCAGGCATAAAGGTACAGTAAAATAGAGGGAGAGAAAGATGCAGAGGTAATAAATCTACATATGAGGAATTGATTAACCTCTTTAACCTCATTTCTTTTTTTTTTCAGATTTGAAAAATGAGATTTTAATACTGACCATGTTTTTCGCTCTAAAAAACAAAAATCTTTAGAGGACTAACATTGGGTTCAGATTCAGACTGCAGGGGATTTGAAAAATTGGCTTCAAGTTTATGAGTCATGTATAAAATTATGGATTATGGTACACATAACTCATATATATGTCAGTGAAATGCTTTCATCAGAATGATATATCTATCGTATAACATTTCAGGGCTCAACAATGAGGATGGTGCTGTGTTGTCACCACATGTTAGGTTTGTTGGTCATGTACATGTGTTTTTATGCCATGCAAACTTGAACCTTTGGTTTGCAATAAAAGAAAGAAAGAAAGAAAAAAAGAGAAATGCAATGTTCAATGAAAATAGTCTATGAAAATAAAAATTAAATAACTATTTTAATTACAATATACTTTTTAAAATCTAAATACTGGCCTATAGTTGGGGCAGCAGAAAATCCTTATGGTTGAGCCTTACATAAAAAGCTAATATTATGTTAAGGTTCAGTGTCTTCAATCTCCTGGCTAGGATTTATTTGAAAAGAGCTTGAGGTATTAAGACACATCCAAACAGCAGAATTACATAACCTCATGGCTGATCTCTTTGTATGAAATGGTACATTCCTTCCTCTCCTTCCATCTGCACGATTCAACACACATAATACAGATGATTAGTGCTGTTACTGAGTTACATCACAGCATATGTTTTTTTCTGCAATAGTTTGTCTTTCTTGGTCTGAAAAATGACATTTTAAAAAGAGTTAAAGTTCACACGTGCAATTCCCATTTGTACTGTATGGGTGATGTTCATTTAAATTAACATCCAATCCCCAACATTATCTCATTGCATTTCTTCCCCTGCTCTCTCATGCTGAAATAAAGGCCTTTCTGGTCACCAGCACATGGTGTGTTGGTGCTAGCCTTGAAGTCAGCCTAAACAGGATAAAGCAGAATAGAAACGGATGCTAGTCTATGCTGGTGGACCTTGCTGAAATGACAAAGTGGAAGTATCTTGTGACCATTAATCTTTCAAAGACTGAAAATGATCTCATCTTAATGCCAACCAGGAACAAGCGCTTTAAAAGTGTAGATCAAATAAACAACTTTGTGTAGGGTTTGGATAAGTTGTTACAGCACACTATGGCATTGTGTGATCTGTCTTACAGTAGTAGTACCGTTTGCTTGTTTTAATCAAGCCTCTATATTCAACAAACAAGGTCTTCCTGAGATCTAATCTCATCACAGATGTTGCTGGAGAAAATAGCCCGAAGGGTGGCCTAATTTAGCAGTAATTTGTTTAGTTGACCCTACAACTGGCTGATTGATGTCTAGATTGATGGACTCAGGAGCTAATTATTTGATTGTTGAGGGCGGGACATTTAAGCGTAACACAAACAAACCACTTTCCATCTGATCCTTCTCAGAAGGAGCCATCAAAATCAAATTCAGGTGAAGAGTCACTATTTCCTGATTCTTTCCAAAGACTTACTTTCTGAACGTATATGCGCTTGCTGACCACCCTACACCGACCTCGCTGACCTCTCTAAGGGTAAACAGACACTCTCGCTCAAATTTATTCGAGGGATTTGGAGAAAACATATAGAAATAGAATGAAGAATGTGGCATAGAGAAGAATAATCGCATATGCCAAAAACCCTGGATAATGTTGGACTACTTTGTACCTCCTTGAGACAGGATAGCACTAACTGTCTAACTGTCTAAGAGAAGATTAAAACCAGGCATGGTACTTCAGGGGTTTCTGATATCACTACTCATACTGATTTCAGAGAGATGGACAGTTCAGTGCTGTCCTTTCCAATCATACATGCATCATTAAGTCTGTGGGATACAGTATCAACATATCCACATTTCCCTTTCAAATCATACGGAAGTGGTTTTATGCTCTCATGCCTCCCAGGAATGGCAGGGCATAAGGCCAAGTTTTTAAAAAAAACATACATTAAGAGTTGTTTTTCTAAGCCTAGCTTACCAAATTTAACTAGAACCAAATTTAAATCTCAGGTGACATGCATGTAAGTGCTCCAGTGGAGACAATGTTTGCTTAAAAAATAAAAATCCAAAAGACTATATTATCACAGAAACCACAACTTGAAATATGTGGGCTGATGTGCCTGGTTTTCAGACTCAAATTTTATCAATGAGATGCAACACAATCTATCATTGCACTACCCCCATTGCACTATATATATATATATATATATATATATATATATATATATATATATGTACCTTTACATAAAATAGTGCCATACAATCTGTGTGCAATATAAAGATAATCACATGGCAATGAAAAACTACAACACATATACAAACTATTTTTCGCAAGGAAAGAAAGACTTGTTTATAGTTATTATTATCATTATTTCCAACTGTTAAAATACATTTTGTAAAAAAAAAAAAACATTATTATTATTATTTTAGTTCAAATTTTCCACGTACACCCCCTTCGGACCTTAAACCTGAGTTTGAAATCTCTGATATAGAGTCTCTGCATTACTTCAAACTCGCTCCACTTTGACACCAATTTCACCGTCGGTGTTAACCGTCTCCTTACAAATGCTTTTAAAGATTTCATGCTTCAGAGAGTTGAGCAACACAATCAAAATGACATGAGGATTGTACGTGTTTGCATTGACTGTACAAGACCACATGGTTATAAAAAAGCACATCAGCACTGAGGCTGTGGGTACATGTCAAACATGTCCTCACCAATCACATGACATGTGTCCAACAACTGTAAAGAAAGTGGCACAGTGGAGTTACATTCCTTGATTGGTTTAGTGGTGGTGTGTCAAATCATTTCCTGCAAGTCTTTATGTTTATGTGCACATACTCATGGGATGCCCAATGGGATGGTAATATCATGTATATATGTACAGCCTAAATAAGAATGATCAATGTGTTATTTGAGCACTGACACAGACCCAAAATGATAACAATAATTTTCTTACCTTAACAGACCAGATTTGTGTATCATCATTTATATACATGTACTCAACATACTCTTTCAATCACAATTATTCAATTATCACTCACTGGGTCACCTAATTTGGCTCACCTCAACTTATGCCACTTCCTGTGACCTCAAAGTTGCCCCCATCTGTTATTGGCTGGTGTGTGAAATCAACTTTGTTCTGCACTTGAGTTTGGCTGCCTAAATGATCCAAATGAAGCGTGTCTGATTGGGTTATAACAGCTAAGAGGAAACCAGATGTACTGAATTTCCCTAAAGCACAACAGAGTCAAACTTCCTAATAGAACCTGCAATTGAGACCAACTGAGGTGTTTCCAAAGCGAGCTCAGCCATGTCCATTGATGTAAAACTACAGTCATCAAAGCTTACGTTTAATGTTCCATGAAATCCACTGGTACAATTTCTGGAAGGTGAACCCTACAGTAACTGTACAAACTTATCCAGCCTGATTCATCAATATTTGTGACCCGTCACAGAAACCATGGACACAAGTCGGCAGCACAACTATTGAGCAAACTGAGAAAGAAGCGTTTTTTTTCAAAATTGGTGATTTTCGTTTTTTTGCAGAATCTGTTAGTTGAGATCATGAAGAAGCGTCTCCATGTTTTAGGTAGCAGTATTGGTTTATTTGAAAGCGTACATTTTGAGGTTGAAATCGGCTTGTTTTTCTGGGATTCTATCTCGCAGTAGGGGCGTGTCATTGTCTGTTTGTATTTCCATACTGGAATCGGATACGCCGGCTTTTGTTTCTTTTGTTATTGCCGCCGCCCTCCAAGGGAAGCGTGGCTACTTATTTATGCAGCGCTCTGGCCGGCTCTAGCTGATATCAAAATTTAATGAAGATGGACCGCAAAGAATATCGCAGACGAGCTGAACCGTGGCCGTTACACCGAAAATGTTTTGAAGTACAACATACGGCTGGATTCTTTAGCTGCGGAAAAAGAGTGGCAGGACATGCGAATTATTGGACATTCAGAGGCAAACAGACGCATAGTGCAAACTTCGGAGATGGTTACATCCACAAAGAAGACCCCGACAAAGAGAAAGTGTGCCCGAACAACTTATTTCATCTTTTCTGTTTCTTATGGGGTGAGTTTCCATAAACATCAAAGTTTGTCGTTTTGTGTTCATTCTAAGAACACGTAGGCTACACGTTATCTCATGTGTCTTTTGCTATTAGCTAGCTCAGGAGTTTCGTTTTAATTGTAATCGTTAGCATCATATCACTTGCCAAAAACCCCCATTACTATAATGGGCTTTTAGATGGTAATGTTAGCATCTGCTATTAATTTGAATAACGCTTCAACTGCTTGAATTGACTGGTGTGAATGACTTAGCTCATGTAAACCTTACTATTCTTGAATTGAATGTGACGCTAATAATTTTAGCCAGTTACTACTTCTTAACAAGGATTTACTAATGTAATAGTAAATGTATCAGATTAAATTCCTACGTAAGTAAAAGTATAAAGTATCCGTAGCCGTAAAATGTGCGTTATAAGTCAAAAGTAAAAGTATTTATTGAAGAGTTTAATGTACAGGATTTTTTTAATCCTTTGACTCAAACCAGGTCTAACCACTAACTGCGGTCTAAACCAGGACTATACGGTTATCACAGAATCCTGTTCAAAAAGTCCTAATGTCAAAAAAGATAAATTACTGACATTTACAATGCACATTATCCTTTATTATTAATAGTATGCGGTCCGATTTTTCCCGTTGCGTCTGTTGTTGCTTTGCAACCATGCAGCTTTACAGGGGGTATGGCTTATCTAAATGAGATGTAAATGAGCCCTTTTGTCACTCCCAGCAGGTGAGAACAGGCGAGAAGTGCAAAATCTTTAGGTCATTTTCTGCCCTTTGAGCTTTTTTGAGTGCCTACCTTCAAATGGCCACAACTTCTATCAGATTTCCATGTGTTACACATCATTGGAAAGCTTGGAGACTATACTTTCAGAATCTGTGAATAACTCAAAATGCCCCAGAACCGACTTGTGTCCCTACTTTCCATGACTGGTCACATTTGTGGACTGTTTTTCCAGAAGAAGAAAAAAATGTGTATGTCTGCTAAAAGCCAACATTTAACAGTATATAGCATATATAGCACCTTTTAAAACAGTGTTTTTAAAATGTATACACTATGTTTACACAGATAGAGAAATAAGATAAGTAAAATGACTACATTTGGGGTACCCCTATCTGAATGGAAGTAGCACACACAAACAACTCTTTTTTTTCCACACTGCCTTAAAAATATACACTAGAGTACTTATCAGATTTATCAGGAACACTAAAACATTTTTATTAAGGCAAAAATTAATAACTAACATAACTTTGAAAAAAAGAAAGAATCTAAACTAAAATACATTTCCATGACTTCAAATTTATCTAAAATGCAATACAATTTAAAAAATCCTCAAATTAATTTTAGCTTTAGTTTTTGATACAAGGTATATAAGATTATACAGACAAAACTAAATTTAACAGAAACTGAAAATAAAATTTTATTTATAGTGTCTACCAAAAAAATGTGCTATACATAACCATAGTGTTGATTTTAAAGATCCAGCATTAATCCATATGTCAGGTCATGTGTGCATTCAGTCCATCTGTCTATAGGTGTGGTTCTTCATCAGCCTTTAAATTTTCTCACTCAAGCATCTGTGAACATTTATGTCCAAGAATCGTGACATTTATAGCTACCCCCTTGTGTGAGGCCACCTCGGTTTAAACCTTCCGCTATAACTCAAGACAACGAACACACTCAAACCGATATCAAATAAACAATGCAAAACTTGTAATCTATTATTTTTTTATCAACTCATTTTCTATTATTCTTTTGATAGTAACTGTAACAGTTTATTGTTGGAGTGCACACCGCATCCCTCTAAGACAAATGACTGTTTACACATTGCTCTTCCAAGCGCTATATAACGAACTTCAGGCCACACACTATGGAGCCGCTCTGTTCACTGTGGGAGCTCTGGGATTAGTATCTTTCCTCATAACCTTTCAATCTGTGTAGCTGAAAAAAATGAGTCTTTTGGAACACTTGGGAACAGCTATTCACAGCGGTTTGCAAAGTTCACGGCACAGAATCTCAGCTAACGATAGTAACAACAGAGACAGACAGATGAAAGAAATTAGCTGTTTAAAGCTGAGGGTGCACGCATGCATCACACTAAGTAGCATAAACTTATTTTAAAGTAAATGCTCAGAGTATATGGTTACACTTTATTTTAAGGTGTCTGTGCTACAGAGTAATATTAATTAACTACTGTACATGTACTACAGAGTTAGGGTTAGATGCATGTAATTGTGTATAATTTATAGTTATTACTACAGTAACTACATGTAAAGTGTCACAAGGACACTGTAAAATAGTGTTACTGAGTATTTCTTTATATCATATCTCTTTACTTGCACATGAACGTGAAGTAAAGAGAGAAGGAGAGACACAACTGACCGCTTCCGAGACTGCTGTATTATAGGTGTTTGAGAGACTTCAGAAACAATAACACAAACCTGATATTTCATGGTTACATACAGTTGAGTAAAAGAACAGCAAGAGAGAGTAAAAGGGACTTTTACTCTGAATTGCTCTTGTAATAGAGATAGATTGAGAGAAATTGTTCAACAGATCAATAGATCTAAATAACTGCTCTTAGTATCTGGAGTTTTTCTCTTCTTCACCAAGCACAGACACATTCAAATATCTCATCATAAACTTGTCTCAATACACTCAGCACTGTACGGGTCATGCATATTGCGGAATGGTTGTGAATGTGGGGGTGGGGTTGGTGTATTACAGGAAGTCCTCCCCCCCCACCCATCCCATTAATCACACCTTAACCTGCAGCCTGCCAGTTGAGAGGCTGGACCAGTGTTCTCTTAAAAGCCTCTTATTAAAAATCCACTTTTATGAAATTACCGCCCGGACTACAGTGATGGGAGCAGCTATGAACTTACACTGACAAACCTCTGTGTGTGTGTGTGTGTGTGTGTGTGTGTGTGTGTGTGTGTGTGTGTGTGTGTGTGTGTGTGTGTGTGTGTGTGTGTGTGTGTGTGTGTGTGTGTGTGTGTGTGTGTGTGTGTGTGTGTGTGTGTGTGTGTGTGTGTGTGTGTGTGTGTGTGTGTGTGTGTGTGTGTGTGTGTGTGTGAAAGCCATTAGAGCCTCCATCAGAGGCACCCTGGCCTCAGAGCACAGGGAGGAAGATAATGGCCAGGTGTGGTCACACACAGAGTGAGGTTAGTGGCCACCACAGCACAGTCATCAGTGTAGAGTTGCTTTCTGCTGGATTCCAACTCTCATGAACCGGTGACTCACTGTAAAGGACTATAGTATATGGGAGATTTTTATACATTACAAGCCTTCACCCTCATTTTTATGAGTTTACTTTTTTCTTTTTTTCTTTTTTTTTACAAGAAAATAATTCATTATGTTCTCCTCTCCTCACCTCTCTTTCAGTCACTCTAACTGGTCACCACTGTATTTGCTGGTCCCTACACTGTAAACCCTAACGTTCAAAAAAATTAATTGTTTTGAGAATGGCAAACTCAAATTAAACAAATTAGTTCAATCAAATTAACTTCTGAGTATTTAGAACGTTCGGTAACACTTTAGAATGGGGAACACGTATTCACTATTAACTACAACTTTTCCCTCAATAAACTCCTAATTTACTTCTTATTAATAGTTAATAAGTTAGTTGTTAAGTTTAGGTATTGGGTAGGATTAAGAATGTAGAATAAGGTCATGCAGAATAAGACATTAATATGTGCTTAATAAGTACTAATAAACAGCCAATATTCTAGTTATAAACATGCTAATAAACAACTAGTTAAAAGACCCTAAAATAAAGTGTTACCGAACTTTCTTTTTCTTCACAAAGTTCACAAAACTGACACATTTTAAGTAATCCGATTTGTTTCATTGTTTTGAGTTTTATGAATTTGTTTCTTTTAATTTAGACAAACTTAAATTTACCCGAAACTGGACTGAGATTTCTATTTCTGAGCATGCTTTGACACTCGAAAGGGAGAATAAATGCTAAAATTAAGTGTTTTATAATTAAGTGCAAGATTAATGCTAAGTGGGGGATTTAGTAGTGTTTAATGCTTTGCTATCCCAATTTAGATGAGTTTTGTTACATGGGGTTTTTGGGGGGGATTACCATCATGGTGACGAGTGGAGAATGAGCTTAGTTTGAGAACAATGTTCTATATTGTCATCTCTTTCAGCAATTGCCATGCTAATGTTATCAAAGCATTGTGTTACCAATAAGCTTTTGCTGAGTTAGCTAGTTATAGCTAGCTGCATTTCCACTACTAAGAATATAAGTTGAGATTACATTATAATTTTAAGTTAAATGTATGAATTAACTTACTCAAAAAAAAATCAAGTTAAGAGCAATTAAAGTATATGACTGCAAAATTGAAATCCAGTTCTGCTTACTTAAACTTTGAATTTCTTAATTAAAAATAAATAAATAAATAAATAAATAAATAAATAATAATAATAATAATGTAAATTTTTGAGTTTTGCCAACTTATTTGGGTTAAGGCTTTTTAACTTAAAGGTGATAAAGAGGATCTTTTCGTCGACTGAGAAACCAAAGACTGTTACTGAGTTTTTTAAATGAGCGCATGCCTAAGAACAGCCCCCCTCCTTCACAGCTCATTTCAAGGGAACGCCTCCCAAAACTCGTGCACGGGTATTGGAACACGAGTGTTTACCACCGGCATTCGCTGTGTCGTGTTAGTGGATACATTATGTCGGACTCACCGCAGGTAACTCATAATCTGCAGTTGTTATTCCTGTCTCCTGACAAAAACACTGCATGCGGCGCCTGTGGAGTGTGGAAAGTTACTGGAGAGCGCAGCCGCGCGTCTCTCACCAGGAACGTCATGGCAGTGATTGTCACGTTCGAATCACAGAGACAACAGACAGATCCAAGTGCAGTAGAGTTTAATGGGTAATCCAAAGTCGTATGCAGAAACAGGCAGGGGTCAAAATCCACAAAGCAGTCAAAAACAGAAAACCAGAAAACAAACAAAGAAACGGGTGACCAGAACTGAAAACTCCATGACAAAAGCAGAAACAAACAGGGTATAAATAGACAGACACTGATGAGAGAACTCAAAACAGCTGGGTGCAATGACATGAGATAATAGGTCCAGGAAGTGCATTATGGGTGATGAAGTTCATAAGTGGGGTGAGACACAGTCCGGGTTGGAGTGCCCTCTAGTGGCAAACAAGGGCACTCCCAGTAATGATCATGACAGTGATTGACAAGCCAGAGGGCCAATCGCGTAAACGATTGGCTGATGTTTTTAAGGCCCTACCTCGTGCACAGATGATGTATATTAATATTATTCCTTTCAGTGCACCTAATAAATAGTCTTTTATCAGTTAGTAAAGACAGTTTCAAGTAATATTGCAAAGATGTATAAAACAAAACATCCTCTTTAGCACCTTTAACCAGCAAGTATTCCTTGCTGAACCAGTTTCAGCAGAAAGACCATGAAATGTCATTTTAACCAAAATAATATCAATGTAGAACTGCATTTTCTCAAGAATTAAACAGAGAATAAGTTTAATTCAATATGTTACTTGCAGTTTCTTTGTAATTATTTGTTACAATTTCCGAGTGAGAACTGTTTTAAAGCAAATCCTACATTTTTCCTTTTTATAGCACACCTATATTAAACACGAGGGTCTCTATCTTAAAACATCTCAGTATGTAAATATTATAATAAAGTGGCTCTTATTCTTTCTGTTGGTCCTCTAGTTACAAGTGCAACTTTCATCTGTGTAATTGATGACAGGTAAATAAATAAATATAAAATTAAGCAAGACTTTATCATTAGACTGCACCCATGTATTTACTAGACACTTATTTTTAAATAATAAACACGTGACCATAGCACCAGTCTTGCTTTTAACACTTTCTTTCACTGCATCTCATTATTGTTTCACATTAAGGATGTAGAGTGAATGACTATAAGCATCTGTTTTATCTTTACGAGTGTGTGAAGAACAAGAAACAGGATAGTGGAACGTTTGATTGATATCAGAAGCTGATATTTGCTGAAAGACAGCCACCCCTCCTTACCGCTCATTAAGAGTGTGAGACTGAACACAACTTCCTCTGTCACTCTGTTTACATCAGTTCCACTCAACATGCCATTAAATTATCATTAAATTCAGCCTGTGCTGGAAATTACTGGCAGAATTACAGAGGTGTTTTTGTGTTTGTACAACAACATCTGCCCTAACTCACAAAAACAAATAAAATAAATATCTGTTTCCTTCACATCTGTACTAAAACATCTGTCACTTTCTTATCACACAAATGTATGTATCATAAAAGACCAGAAAAAGAAAAATGTTCATGGTTAAATCTCTAAACATGTCGTGGTGATGTTGTGTTTGCTTCAGACAAGTAAACAACTACACATTTACATAGCTATTTAATAAAGGACTACTGTTCAAAATGTTGGGGTCGGTAAGATTATTGTAATTTGGCAAAAGCTGAATTTTCAGCATCATTACTCCAGTCTTCAGGGTCACATGATCCTTCAGAAATCATTCTGATATGCTGATTTCAAGAAACATTTCTTATTATTATCAATACTGAAAACAGATATGCTGCTTAATATTTTTGTGGAAACCTTAACACATTTTTTTTTTCCAGGATTTGTTAATGAATAGAACAGTATCTATTTGAATTAGAAATGTCTTTTGAAACATTATAAATGTCTTTACTGTCACTTTTGATTCATTGAATGCATCCTTGCTGATTAAAAGTATTAATTTCTTTCAAAAAATGTTACTGATCTCAGACCTTTGACTGGTACTGTAACAGTTTATTGTTTTATATAAATTTCAAAATGACAAAAAATAGCATCCGTTATACAGTATGAGTCCAACTGAGAACATCCAAATGTGTGCAAAGGAACATTTTACCAAAATTATCTCGATTTTGGACTTTGTCCCCAACCTATAGCTATGTAAACCCACACACAGATTAATGGGATAGTTTAAATGGTATTAAATGGCTATTTTTATAGTACAATTTTGGGTTTCACAGTCACCATCCACATCCGTTCAATGTAAAAGAGCGGTCTGGATGTTCTGCTGCACAATTCGTGTAGATTAACTACTTAATAGTTGCACTGAAAAAAAAAAAAAACCCTCATACATGTTTTGCATCACTTATCTATTTTGTGTGCACTATCCCTTTAAGTACACACAAGCTGCAGCCTTCATAACGAGTTATAGAAATCATACAAGGACACACACATACCAGCTAATGCACACTGATGTTGCATTACGGCTGTTATTATGAAAAAGCAGCTGAGCCTGGGTGAGCTCACACCGCTGTTGCCGTCGGTAACTGGCCATGTGCCTGCGTCTCTGTCATGTGGTGATGAAGAGGAACCGGTGCCCACTGTCACAGGGTGCCAGCAGCAATATATGACTCATCCCATATTCTGAGACTGGCGCTGTGCCAGCAGCCACCCACCCCTCAATAAGCAAGCATCCTCTAGACATTGAGGAGATGTGAGTCAGAGAGAGAGAAATGGACTTGTATTATACCAAATAAGCAAGATGAGAACACAGCTATACGAGGAGAAAAAAAAAAAACAGTGGAAAAAGAAAGAGAGCATGAAAAGTTAGAAGGTGTAAAGCCACATGAGAAAATAAGATAAATCAAGGGGAAAAAATGAAAGAATGGGAGAGAAAAAGAAGAGGAGGAGAGGTATAGATTTAATAACAGGACCCTTTCTTCAGCCCCTCAAGGTCAGATTTGTCCTTTTGAGGCAGGATCTGATCTCATTTAGAGTTTTTTAATCTCCACCAAGGAATGAGGGATTTTTTGTTGTTGCTGACAGGTGTTTCCTCCAGCTATGTCAATTGTTTCAAACACAGCAGAAAAAGGATGAACAGATTAACACTTGAAGAGGAAGAGAGAGATTATGAGCAGGCATGAATATTTAACTTCTATAAGGCTTTTGAGACAGAGGGGTCAAGATCTAATGTGAAACACCTGTGTCCCCTGACCAAAAAATCAGACTAAACCTGCTACAAAAAAGATCTCACACTTTCCTGTCAAACTCATATGCGGAATGACACGCTGTGTGGTATTTTTCATTACAGATGTGTGGTTTGATATACAGTTATGTTGCTCAATATATAAGTGGAAGGTGACATATGGATTCACTTAGAAGTTTTTACACAGTTTTGCACTAATTGTGAGGGCAATCCACTAAATTCTGTGGATTGGACAAAATACAAAAAAAATGGGCAGTACTGCATACTCTGCTTGTTAAGCAGTGATGGGGATAATGGCATTATAAATAAACGGTGTTACTAACGGCGTTACTTTTTTCAGTAATGAGTAATCAAACAAATTATATTTTCCCCCGTTACTACGCCGTTACCGTTACTGACAAAAAATGCCGCGTTACTATACTTGAGCTCACTGAAGCGGTTTTCATCCGAGTAGTCTCTCTCTCAGCCATAGGACCTGCAAAGTTTTTTTCTCTGGTGTGTGTGTTGGACTAGTAGTTGTTAATTTAAGCCATTAGTTGACTAATCACATTTATATTAATTTGATTTCTTAAATACTGGAGAGATTAAACCATAATAATGAGCGTTTACGTAATATAGGCTATATAGGCTATATATCACTCAAGCGCACACATAAAGCTTGCCATAAAGAACTGGCAAAAGTAATGATTATGAATGTGACAAAAACAGTAAGGAGACATTTTAATTGATTATTAATAAAGTAATGTTTTCTGAATCCGTGTCAGCTGCAAAGATGAAGTTGACGTTGCTGACTGTCATCATCTCAGAGTAGCCTATTTCTTTTCGATTTCAAGCTTTCTATAGATATATTTCTCATGTCTGTGAGGCAAGCAGCCGCTGAGTTTCGGTTCATTTAGCCTATAAGACGCGCTCCAGTTCACGTGCAAGTGATCGTGCCGGCGCCATGATTATATTGTCATGATTATATTTTCCACTATATTTGATTCTTATTTATTAAATCCAGGCAATTGGTTGATGAAACATTGATTAAAATTAAGATACAGTTTTTACAAAATGAAATTCACTTTAAAGAAAGGCTTTCTATAAAACAAAACTTAATGAAGTGTTCAAAATCATGTCTAACCCACTCCATGACTCCCGATATATTGCGAATCTTATGATGTATCCTATCTTACTCATGTTGTTCTCTTTTCATAATCAAATAGATGAATTTAAAGCATAACATTAAACAATTAATAATTTATTTTTAGACATATTTAATATTGGGGGCATCCAAGTTAATTGACATATTTTTTTTTTTTTTTTTGTTTTTTTTAAAGTAACGCAATAGTTAATTTCCCTGGTAATTAGTTACTTTTATAATGATGTAACTCAGTTACTATTTGTGAGAAGTAACTAGTAACTATAACTAATTTTAATTTTAAAGTAACATGCCCAACACTGTTGTTAAGTATGTCAGTAACTAACCGTAAATAGTTCTCACTTTAGATTAGGTCATGGAATATTGGAAAATGTCATTAATTAAGTGTTTTAAACCAAAATTTATTGGACATTAATTGCATTTGTATTTTAGGCACAATATATAACATTTTTATATAAAAAAAGAAAAAACACTTGCACAGTGTTAAATATTTCATTCAATTGTGTACTTACATTATCCTAAATGTTTCCAAGAATTTGTAAATTCAGAGAAATTCACAATTTTAAATAGTGCCCATCCCTCCCTTGTCACTTGTCGCCTGTCAACGACGTAATATCTATGTTATTCCTGCTTTCCTTGTACTGCATAGTAACCATGGCAACAGACACGGACAGCTGCGTAATGTCTAGCGGCACGCTGTTGTTGTTTCGTTCAAACATTATGGACCATGGCAAGCAAACTTTGGGACAAAAGGAGAAATAAAATGAGGAACAATATTAAGCGTGGCGTTTCCGAGATGGTGAGAGCTTTGCGACAATCTTTGACTTGACAGAGACGATGCTCTTGCATGATATTAGACAAGGTAAGCAAATGTAGGCTACATAAGATGTTATATAGCTCAATAGGATGAAATGTTAGAATATCATCAGTTTGATATTCTAATGTTGATCTAGCTTACTGTTAGCCTCATACAGCCAACAAACTAATACATAGAATAACATTACAACTTCCAACACACTCAAATGCAGTTTAGTATGATAGTGTAACTTTAGACCAAGTGAAACAGCGCTGCGTTACTTCACAATTTTAATTTGTCAAATAAACTGACCTGTATGAGTAGTATTTTAGCTTTGCAAGTAGTTTGGTAGAATGAAATGTCCTCATTCCTTTATATCCGTGTGGCACTGATATCTGTCTCTCATGAGCAATCATGCCCGCGATTCACGGCCACGACCTGCTTTATACCACAGTCATGTTAAACCTATGTTAAACCTAAGTCCCTTTAAGACAAGTCATTTCACTCGGCGGCCATCTTTGAAACGCCTCTCGAGCATCCTGGGCATCATGCAGCTCCTATCTCTTTGAATGGGGAAACATCAGATTCTCCAAAACTGTTCAACAACCTTACGATTAAATTTCATATTTGAAATCACCAATGAAATCAAACAACAACTGTTTCATAATTTTTTTTTCTAAACGCTCGAATCATGACAAAAAAACACGGTATTTTTCAGGCTGGATCAAGCTAATGCGCATGCGCAGACGTAAATGCGCGTCTCCTGTGCCTCATTTCGGAGGCACGCGTCTGACTGTTTCTATAGAAACCGGTGCTTCTAACGGCTTTACCAGTCGGTGATTGGCTTTTATTTAGAAGGCGGGACTTATTCCGCCATATTGCGCGTTACACTTTCTCCCATTCAAAACAATACGAGTGACATGTCTTTGGTTAAACATTAATGCATTCACTAATCCATAAACATTATTAGATCCATCGGCATGACTACAAGTTCCATGATTGCACGCTCATTCACTGTGTCATCAATCTACACCTTTGTTAGTGTTTTGAAGAGTTTAGCGACCCCTAGCGGTGAAAAAAAATACATATTGTGCCTTTTAGAGTTCCTTAAAAAGTTTACAATTTCATTAAGCCTATCCCCAAAGCTAAACATAACCACTTAAATTAAAATAAATAAATAAATAAATAAATAAATAACATAATGCTGTCAATATGAAATACATACAAATACTCATTAGATCACACAATACATAAGTTAGGAGTAGGGTTAGGGGACAGAATATACAGTTTGTACAGTATAAAAATTATTTCTATAGAAAGTCCCCATAAAACATGGAAACTCAACATGTGTGTGTGTGTGTGTGTGTGTGCGTGTGCTTAATGTATTTCTAAACATTTTAAGGAACAATGAATACTAATGCAATTAATGTCCAATAAAGGTTGGTTTAAAACACTTAATTATTGATTTTTTTCATGTTCCGTGAATCTAAAGTGAGGACTATGATTAATAAGTTGTTAAAGCATTATCTAACTCTTTACATGTGAGCTAATTACAAGAAAGAAGTCTCTTATGCTCAACAAGGCTGCATTTATTTGATTAAAAATACAGGGAAAATATATAATATATATTGTAACATGTTCTCTCATTTTAGTAAATCTTGGCCATGTTGTACTAATTTGTTCCAAAGATATAACAAAGATATAAATGAAACAAACAGTGCTTTAAGTTTTTCAGTTAGGTCTAACAGCATTCAGGTACAGAAACAGAATGTCAGATGTAATCAGATGTAAAATAACACTGCATAGTCTTCACTGTATAGTTTAAAGATAATTAATTTTTGTACTTTTTGCATTTTGTTGTTTGATTAACATTAATGACGAAGCATATACCAGCCATATACAGCATATGCTAGTCACTTTAAGAGCTAATGCATGGATAATACAATGATTTGCATCCATTTTGTTTCTCAATTGTTTCCGTTCACGTAAGCCAAACCAAAAATTATTCAGACATTTTTGATATATTTTTACTAGTGGTTGCTGGACACTATAGTTCATTTATGTAAGTGAGGATAGCTAAATAAAGTAAACTGTGACATATTATACCAAAAAATTCTTCATACAGTGGACTACCAGTAAAATTGATAATAATTTGGAACCAAAAATTATTCAGACACTTTGACCTGACCATGTTTTGCTTTAGTGTTATTTGAAATAATTAAGATAATTTTTTTCTGACACAGTTTAACGCTAAAATCTTGTCATATTTTATTACCATTTTTTTAAAAACTATAGTGAATAAACTTTATTAATGAATGAAATGTTCAAGGTGTCTAAATAAATTTTGGTTTGACTGTATGTGACTATGTTTACGAGGATACTTGCAGAGATTTTAACATTATAATACATGCATGTATCCTTTCAAGCAAAAATTTGTTCTTTCACGTCTTCTTGTGCTCGAACGGCTTAAAATCATGTGAATATTTAAACTGACAGGACCTAAAAACATGTGCAAATGATAAAATTGCACTCAATGATGAATAAACGTTGCAATTAATCAGAGAATCACATGCGTTTCAAAATGTGGTGCCTGGTCTGCTCAGATCATAGATCAACTACGATCCCTATATTTGACATTGCTAGGGATGTAACAATGCATCCGGAACCGATTGAAAATTGTTTAAAACATGTGATGATTCAAGTCAGTTGAGATGCTAAATGAATCGCATTATGTGAGCACATAACCCCGATTCTTTATTCGCTCCACTGGCTTCCAGTTTCTTTTAAGGCCAATTCACACCGCACCGACAACAGCCAACAAACGCCAACAAACTCGTCTGTTGGAGTTTGTTGGATCGGTGTGAAACCCCTGTTGGCATCTGTTGGCGCTTGTTGGCGTTGGTTGGAGTCGGTTTTCATGTCGGTTTGTCGGGTCGTGGAATGTCTGCGCGGTGTGAACAGTTTTCCAACAAATGGCAACAAACTCTGACGTAATCTGACCTGTTCACGAACCGTTGCCATGACGATGAGGCAAGTCCCCTGCAAAGACAGCTGTTTGATCGTGCCCGCGCCTCACACACAACAAAGTACTGGAAAACTGACATCGCAGCTTGTTCGTTATAAAAAATAAAATACAGTTAAAAAAATAAAAATATACAAAAGGTACAATAGTCCATAGTGCAATCCGTGCGATTCAGCAAGAGCAGCTGCTCCACTTCACCGAAAGAGAGAGGTAATTTAACCACTATGAGAGCAACACAGGTTTACCTTCAGTTACGTTTTTAATAATTCGTTTTGGCTTGTTTAGCTACATGGTTGTATATGCTTATGGGTCTCGTTAATAAAAAAGGTCGCGCTAAAAAAAAAAAAAAAAAAGTTTAAAAACCAGTGTATTTTTGTTTTGCCTCAATACTTTAATACAATGAAAATATATATGATACTATATTATTAATATAATAAACTTGCCTGACAATATTGTTAACCTGGTTACATATGTAGTTGTGGAATTTTCCCAGTCAGACGTCACTCGTTTGTCGGTGTTTGTTGGGGCGGTGTGAACATGACAGTTTTTTCTCATAGAATTCTAAATCCAACGGCCAACTTGTTCGTCGGCGTTTGTTGGTGTTTGTTGGCGTTTGTCGGTGCGGTGTGAATTGGCCTTTAGAGTTGATTTTAAGATTCTATTGTTTGTTTTGAAAGCTGTCAATGGCCTTGCCCCACTTTATATAACTGAGATGGTGGCTCTGCATCAGTCAACCAGGGCTCTTAGGTCAACAAATCAACTTTTACTGGAAGTCCCAAGGTCACAGTACAAACACTGGGGTGACCAGGCTTTTTCTGTTGCTGGGCCAAGACTCTGGAATAAGCTCCCCGCTGATATGTGCACTATCACTGACCTGGGCCTTTAAGCTTAAAACTTATTTATTTAGACTGGCTTTTAATATCTAGCAGTTGTGGTGGCATTTTGTGTATTTTATTTATTTTCTGGTTGCTTTTTAATTTTTGTTTACATTGTTTTGTTTTTATTGGAAAGCACTTTGGTTCACCTTGAGTGTTGTAAAGGGCTGTATAAATAAATGTTGATTGATTGATTGATTGACATTTGGGGGCGGGGGTTTATATGAATGTATAGCTGTCACGATCACAGTCTGTTCCTGTTCACTCCGGACTCCATTTCCCATAATCCTCCCTGTCAGTCACATGCACTCACTCCACCAATCACCTGTTGCCACATACAGCCATGCACACTCCACACTAATCACCACACCCAGCTGATACTCATTACCAGGACTATAAAGGACTCACACACACACCACCTCACCGCGAAGTCTTGTTTCCCCAGTGTACAATTCCGAGCGTTTATATCTTGTCTGCCTTTCTGTTACCGTTGCTGCCTGTTCCTGTTCCTTGACCCGTTGCTGCCTGTCCTGACCCTTGCCTGGTATACCGTTCTGTGTATGATATCCGCCTGCCTCGATCTACTGCCTGTACTCTGACTACGATTCTGCCTGTTCCTTACTGTTCCTGTTTGTTCCTGTTTTGACCCTGCCTGTACGACCACTCTACTTTAATAAAATGCTGCAGATGGATCCCTGCCTGAGTCTCCATGCGTTACAATAGCTGAGTGGAACTGACTGTGTTCAGAAAAGTTTAGATGGTATTTTCTTTTTATCTTATTTCCCTACAATGGATTTTAAAAGTAGTTTTAGCGCACAGCACTGCTTTGTTTTCAGCGGTAACCATGGAAGCGCTGTATTGCCGCAGTTCCATAAGCGCAACCTGCTGTCAAATTTTCTTCAAATTTGTGTTCTCATGCAGCCCGTCTGCTGTTATGAACTTTTATGTAGTGTAATTTCACAAAGTTAAAGTCTGAACATTCTGTTTTTGCTTCAAATATTAAAAATTATACAATCTAATTTAAATTAAAAACTGCTCAATCTGCAGCATCTTTGTTGGGATTGTGATTAAAATGCAGTGGTTGCCTCTAATTTCAAATGGCTACAGATAGTTCAGCCTGTAATAGAGCAAATAAACATCTTGTGCATGCACTCATATGAAGAGATTTCTTTTATTTGTATTATTTATTTATTTGATTTAGGATTTGTTTTAAAATTTAAATTTAATTTTGTTATAAAGTTATTTCAATTTCACAAATAAATATGCAGCATTTTGTCTGAGAAATAATAAAAAGACACTTTCTCATTTAAATCTCATTTCGTTAAAAAAAAAATCATGAGAAAATCAAATCGTGAAACCAGTATCGTGAATCGTATCGAATTGTGAGTTAAGTGAATCATTACATTCCTAGACATTGGACATCTTACGATGCTAAAACTATTGATTGTGCAGCCCTAGTTTAAATAACCCATTTGCAATTACAACTTATTAACAGTATCAAATTAAATATGAGCTTATTTAAAATCAACATTTCTTTCACTTCATTCATCATCTCGGATACATCTTTTCAGTGAGTTCATCACAGTGCATTACGGGATTGTCTTTCCACAAAGGATACATTTGATGCTTATGCAACGATGCATAAAAATACTGCTTCCCAAAGCAGCCCACTAGGTTTTGGAACAGAGCAGTTGATTTCCCTCTTCAACCCAGGTCTCAGCCTCTCTTCCACCTCCAGTAAAAATAAAACAACACTAAATCACCAAACTGCTCTTTCTTTTTCCTTGTAACCTCACAATGGGGAGCACACCACATTCAGCCACAATGTCTCTGATGATGAGGCCTTGATGCTTTTTATTGTGCAAAATTACAGTAAACGTGAATCATATGCATTAGAGAGTATTGGCAGCACAGAAGTGGATAATGAGGACAGAAAAAGACACAAAGTCAAGGGAAGTCTTTTCCTTTCTACACACTGCTCTTCAACTACAGTATAGGAGAAAATAGAGCCACTCTGCCCTCATGCAAATGCTGATAAATGACCTATCCACATCGGCGTAGAGGTCAAATTTACATCATCATACTGCACACGATCTTCATCCACACCAGGGTCTGGGAGCATTCCCGGGTCATCCTAGTAGTCTAGGCTGGAGAGACAGGTTCTTACTAAAGTTAAACCAAACTAATCCTATACTTTAGTGTATTTCAGCACATTAGGAGTTGTGAGAGTGTGCCTGGGTGGTTTAAAGATTTATGTAAGAGAGGGGAAGGAAAGTGCGAGTGTAAGACATTGAAAGTGCAGAGAAGAGAGAGAAACCAGAGGAAAGGTTTTAGCAGCTAGACTGTTGGGATCAATCCACTTCAGCCTCATATCCCTAAAGCCAAACCCCAAACATGTGGAACCAATCAACAGCTGAAAATCATATCACCACAGCTTTCTCTCTCTGTCTGTCTGTATTTAATAAAATCATAACATGAGGGTCAGGTATGATTGGCTCTCCTTTCAATCTCACTAGGCTATTCTAAGCAGCCAATAAGAATCACCTTCAGCACAAAGGTCAGCCAATTGTGTCGCAGCTTTCTTGGGTCAGTTACCTTGTACAGGGAAGGTCAGGCAATATGGTGTCAAGCTCTTAAGGCACCAAACCATTAAAACTGAATAAAACAGAATAGCAAAAATCCTTTTAGAAGGTGAAGGAAAGGCTACATCATAAGGCTATTGACATTTATGAGTAATTTTATTAGTCTTTGAAAAGAGAAAGCAAACATGCTTTTTAATGGAAATGTTCTGTTGCCTGAGTAATTTGCCTTTGTGATGTATACTTAACAAGGCAAAACATTTTTCCATACAGTTAAAATGATTATTTTTGTTGTTAATAAGTATCTTCCTTTCAATTAATGATGACAAGACAGAAGGACAAACAAAACATACAATTATCCAGAAGACTTGCTACATTTAGGAAAGAAAGGCTACATTATGAGGGAAAGAACATTTATGAGTAATTTTATTAGCCTTTGAGACGAGAAGGAAACATGCTTTTTTTTAATGGAAATGTTCTGTTGTCTTACAATGGGTGAAATTTTCCAAACAAGGTCCCCTAGATACCACCCAAAGCTCAGTTTAACTATATAAACATTTATTCTAGTTCAGAGCTCCACTGAAGACTAAGGTCCAGTGAGAGGTCAGGGGATTTTCAGTGTGGTCTTAACTAGAATTAATGTTTTTATAGCTTAATTTGATCTTAATTAGATCTAATTCACTATGAGGCCTCAATTGAAACTCTTCCCTTTTGGTTTTAGATGCATGACACTGAATGGTGTGTGTGTGTGTGTGTGTGTGTGTTTTATTACTGTACTATATTGTATATTGTACTGAGAGGGAATGTACTGAGAATGTGCGTGTTGGCTGGTTTCAATCATTTTTTTCTCTCTTTTGCATTTACATGTGCACACATTGTGTGTGGATATGTGTGGACACAGATGTGTGGGCCAATTTCCTGAGTGAGACAATCATTTTACACTTCTTATTGTCTAGAAATTTGTTAATGGGGACATAGAGCTGGAGAGTCCATTTTAGATCAAGACCTCAGTACTGAGAACAGACAGATCAGGTTGTTTTTGGCTCTGCTGGTTTCCAAAAAACACCCAAATTTGGCCCCAAAGGGCCACCCTCTGATTTTCTTTGTCTTTGTCTTTCTCTTTCTCTCTCCCTTATTTCTCATATCAACCCAGCTGCGTAGGTGTCATTTGAGCATTGGACATGTCCTCCATCCCACCCACTCTGCAAAAAACTGTGCCTGTGATTCAAAGATAATAATTTTCAACCATATGAAGTAATAAACACTGTCACGTGCAGCAGGTTAAATAAATAAAGTTAAGAGTCTTATAGTGTCTTATAGGGCAGGTCTTATAGTGACAGCAGCCTAATAAACCTGCTACAGTCCGTCATTGATGTTAATCAAAGAACAAAAGAAAAATAAAATCACTCACTGCTTTGAAATGAATAGCTTTAATAAAAATCAATAAAAATGAATCTTTGTTTTGATCTAAATTATGCAGTGAAGACTGTGAAGTGTTTGATAACTGCTTTGATTTTGGATATTTCCTACCTGTTAGATCAAATATTTAAAATACACAGTCTTTATGTTGTTTCTACATTAATTTAGAGATTAAATGTGAAATTATTACAATATACACATATATTAAAAACTTTATTGTTAGGTGTGATTAATCGTGATTAATTACAGAAAAATGTGCGATTAATTTTTTTAATTGACTGACAGCGTTAATTGTAATATTTCATAATATTACTGTTTTTACTATATTCTATACATTAAAATATATGCAGCCTTGGTGAGCATAAGACACTTTTTTCAAAAACTTAAAAAATCTCAGTGACTCCGAACAGTATAAATATACTGTACAAAGCCCATGGCTAATATTCAGAGTATGTTTTTTTCTTCAAAACATTAGTCAAAAACAAAAAGACAAAGGCACGACTGACTCTAGTCCAAATACAGTCCAACATAATATTCTCTCAGTCTCTCTAAACACCAATGCTTCCTCCTATATTAGCCTACCCTGCTCTCTCTCCTCCCTTGGGATGGATAGATTAGTGTGGGGTGATGGGCGACGGTGGTCTCAATATCATGTGTCAGTGCTGTTCAGATCAAACAGAGAAATACTGATGATCTCTGTCCTGCTCTAGGGTTCCTTTTCCCCCCTTCACAAAGAATCCTGGGCCCCTAGAGACCTCAAGCATCAGTGAGGGAGCTGACAGGACTCCTCTATCACAGAGCCACTCAGTCGGGAACAGGGGACACAAGCTATGTTTCCATCACCGTTTTTATGCGCATTTTGAAGTATCGCATCAAAAAAGAGTGATGGAAATGGCAAATTTTGAAAAAAAAAAAGTTTTACACTCACTTGAGGGTGAGTTTTGCGAAAAAGAGTTAATGCAAATAATGGGAGATGGAAACATATTTGCCAAATAAATTCTGCTGAAGCAAATATTAAACCCATGTGACTAATCGTTTTTTTCCGCTGATGGTGTTTTATTTACTGTTGGTTACTAGGTCACCAATACCACCGTCATCTGCTCAAACAACTTGATGGAAACGCAGATAATTGTTTTTTTGCAAACTCTGAAAAGATTCGTTTCAAATTTGGATGGAAATCCAGCTACACAGAGGGTAAATATGGGGATGAAGATCTATGGACTAAACTAAAAGTAAACACTGAGGCTGAGATTTTACATATTTTATGCTAGTCCAAAGCCGTCCCTTTAAGGAGCAGAAAGTTGATGCAGTATTTGTTTGTCGTATACTGCAATATGACACTTCCCTCTCTTTCATCAACCCAAAGAGCACAATTATTCACTGTAAACATGTTTAAAATGCACCCGCTTCATCCCAGTGCTGCTCTTAGTGGCCTTGGTCTAGATAGGTTAATCACTGGGGCCTCCTGGTCTGGAGGCCCCGACCATAAAGGCTTAAATAGTTGGGGAATTTCTCTGCTTCACCTAATCAATCAGTGTTAGATGGTGAAATAGACAGAAATAAGGGAGGGGGCCGACTCTTTTACTGCTCTCCAAGGCCACTCAAGCGATCAATAAGTTACTTTGATCATAATTAGATGATCAGTTTTTTTTTTTTTTTTGCACTTTAAAGCCGAAATCACTAATGGTCTTCTGTCCAGAGAACTCACTCATGCATATTCCAATGCACTTCTGTCATAAAGGCCACTTCTGTTATAGTCCATCCAAAACAACTTGACATAATTTATTGAGATCTCCTTCCCTTCCTCAAAGCAATAGTCATTAATCAATGCTGATGCCTTAAGGATCAATATGGAAGAAATGGTGTGCGCTGGCCCTATGATTACAATAATGATGGAAATGGAAGATGCAATATTTTATGCAAAGGCATAAAAATATCCTTAATATTGATCTTAAAACTGATAGATGGAAGTTCAGTTACGAATTCTGCAATCAATTTTAATAATCAGTCAGATAGTGGATATATTGATATGATAAATCACATTACTGAGTAAAATATTTTTAAAAATCAAACATTCTGAAAGCAGATAAAAAAAAACATTTATATTTATCTTTTTGTAAGACAATTTTGTTCTTAAGACATGTACAATATATTAAGCATGCCAACCATTTAAGCATGTGCCCTGTTTTCATTCAAATTAGATACAAAATGAGTTTGAATTGTTATCTACATTTGGATCTAGTTTGGCACTTTTCATTTTCATGTTTATCCTCTAATGACATATAAGTAAATGCAATGCAAGTGGTCTTAATTGTTGCCACATGATCTACCATCTTCCCCTCAAACTGATTCCTAACTCAGGCTGACTTGTGAATATTTGTGGTGTTTATTTGATTTTAAAGAGTTTAGTATTCTTGTCACTATTAATGGCTCAAAAAAAGTAAAATGTCACCAACAGCCACTAATGCAGCTGTAATTCTCTGGATTTTTAAATGAATGACTGAGGTCTAAGTCTCAGTAACCAATTTAAACAAGCCGTCACCGTGAAACGAGACACCCACATCCTCAGCCTGCCACAAGCTTTACAGGAAATATGTGACTTTGGCATTCAAATACAGCACAGGTCTATTAAGGTTAATTAAGGTTAATTAAATGCCAATAAAAAATATTGTGAGAAACTAATGGAAATACTTTACATTTCTAGACTCCAATAATTATATGTTTTGCACTGGAGTCACTGGGCCGTTACATATCACAGTAGATTATCTGATCAAAAACGCTGTTTATAATGTCGCCATTTCACGTTCTCTAAATTACTTCAAGATCTGCGACATCCAATCCAAACCATTGCTGGTAAGCACAGATTATAAAAGAAAATATACAGAGCTGCCTGTGCTGATTGGTGTCACTTATAAATGTTTTATAAATAACAAATGTTATTTGTGTTAATTGCTACCCAGGCTAAATTTACAGATTAACAGTTTGTTTTTCAGTCTCATAAAGCAGAAAAGGTATATTGGGGGTACATAAGGATAGGCAGGTTCAAATTCTGACATTTTTAGTTAAGCAAAATTGTATTTGAGTCATTCTGTGTCAAATCAACCAAATTTCAGAAATTCTCAAATCTTTGTTTTTGTTAATATTTTTTTTCTGAAGAAAGACAAACATAAATAGTGATGAAAGCCCAAATATTAAATCTCATGGATATATATTTACTGAGTAATCCACTGTATGTAGACGCGGATCAGAATGACTCGTAAAGCTTCGAAGCTTCATGAAGCAGTGTTTTGAAATCGCCCATCACTAGATATTGTTGAATAAAGTTGCTATTTTATTATTTTTGGTGCAGAAAAAGTACTGTAGTCGCTCAATAATATTACGGTTGAACCATTGTAGTCACATGAACTGTTTTAAATATGTTTTTAGTAGCTTTCTAGGCATTGAAAAAGGGAGTGTTATTGCTGGCGATGCAGGCCTTACTGAGCCATCGGATTTTATCAAAAATATCTTAATTTGTGCTCCGAAGATGAACGAAGGCCTTACGGGTGTAGAACAACATGAGGGTGAGTAATTATTGACAGAATTTTCATTTTTGGGTGAACTAACCCTTTAAGTGAGTGTATCTAGGAATGGTTTTGCACTTCCCATTGATGCCATCATTTGTTCAGTCAAACTGACGTGCGGAACGCGCACGTCAACGAGAGGCGGGATTTGTCGCACAAACCAATCATATTCAATCATAACCAATTACATCCTATCATAGCGCCAATCATCCAATCGATCATCCATTCATCCAATCATATACGATATAGTGTTAGAGTAGCCTATTGCATCGAGTTCTTCTGCATGTCTTCTTGCACTTGAAAGGACAATTTCACACAAGATTATGTCAAAATTCCCGCATAGGCAAGTATCCTTGTGAAACATAGTCGGTTATGTCTTAAGTTAACCGTAAACAGCTGAAAAGAAAACGTGTGTTACTGTGTGTTACAGTATGTTGGATATGTGCAGCTCTTAATGTGACAGCAGCCAAAAATACATTTTAACAGGCATAATTAGGCATGAAAATAACTGAAGGAAATATCTATTTGCTAAGCCAACTAATTTGATTCATATTCTTTTGGCTTCCCTGCCCAACATTTTTAAAAATTAAAAATGCAATGAAAATGCAGGTACATGATATTGGCAAGTACTAAAATAAAAGTATCGGTATCAGACTCATTCTGAAAAAAGTGGTATCGGTGCATCCCTAATATATATATATATATATATATATATATATATATATATATGAACAGCGAATGCTACCTCTGAAACTATGTGTATCTCTCTCTCTCTCTCTCTCTCTCTCTCTCTCTCTATATATATATATATATATATATATATATATACGTACATATACTGTAGTTTAGGTAACATTCAAAAGAATCCAAAGAGGCAATGGCTATTAATGCTTCTGGTGTGTGAGTGTGTGTGTGTCTGCATGTCTTTAAGACCTTAGAGGTACAAGTACCGAATAAGTGACAAGGGACTGAAGGTCGAACACAATGTCTAAGACAGGTGTTTTTCTTGAAGAGAAATTCAGAGCAAAATCCAAGACTGTGAGAAAACTAGAAGATAGAACAATTATTAAAGCTGTTTTGCCATCGTTCCTGATCAAAACCAGATGGTCAGCATCAATAGGTTCTGAGTATGCACTGCTAACAAATACATAGAGATTAAACCTTCACAGCCTCTCTGCTTTTAACAACTTGAACCGAGAGAATTTAAAGGTGAAAGGTCAGAAAAGGGTGTCTGTGTATGTTTGAAATACTAACATTTCACACGGATAGACAGACAGAAATAGATTTTAGAGGGATAAGTTGATGGGATCACAGCTTGACTTAAGAGACCACACAGTCTTAAGCTACCAAAAGCTGACTTTAAAAGGTTAGATCGCCTGACCTTTTCCTTCCTAAAGTCAAACGCTGTTCAGATAAGTGCCATCCGAGGGTTTTAAAGTCAATAAGCTTCACAAAAGTATTTACACTACATTGCTGTTGACATTCAAACAGTCACAAGTGACATAAGTAATAACCAGACTCAACGGGAAACTACAGACTATTTCTGCCTTGATTTTGACTAAAAATCTGCAGAATTAAAGACAGTAAAATGTGTCAAAATGTGGTAGCTGAGAGCAAAATTAACTTAGCTACATTATTAATGAGTGAACACACCAGTGGATATGTAGGATTTTGTGAATAATGAGAGGTCCAGATCTGCACAGCTTTCTAGGCACAGAATTGCGAGATAATCTGTTCTCAAGATGGCACCTGTGAATGTGGCATGCCGTCTGTCATGTCCTGTTTTTGGCTATTTATATGTACTCTCTTGCCTTTTAACTACGTTGAGTCTCTCGTTCATGATTGTCAGACCCTTCTTGACATTCGTAGCAGTTACATGGATGTCTTTGAAGCGAAAATAGGAAACTTCGCTGACAACACAAAAGGGAGTATCTTAAGTGATATTCCGGATTTTCTTCGTCGCCAGCCTTTGGAGGTTATCCCTAGAAAACGCCAGAGACAAAGTAGGAAACGCGGCAGAGTGGTTGTCAGGTTAAAGATCCACCTGCGCGGTGGCCTTCCACTCAACTTCCGACAAAGCCCCGGCCTCGTGCAGCACTTTAACCAAAAATGGCGCTGATAAATGCTCACTCTCTGGTTAACAAGACTTTTATTCTCAATGATTTTATCTCCTCTCACAGCCTGGACTTCCTGTTTATCACCAAAACCTGGGTGAAGGTAGGAGATATAAGCCTTTATTCAGAAGTCGTTCCTACAGACTACTGTTTTTATAACTCTCCCCATCCTGTTGGAAGAGGTGGGGGACTAGCTATCATCACTAAGAAAAACTTTAGTTCCCGATGTCGGATGCCACCTTCCACCACATTTACGAGCTTTGAAGTTCAGCTATTACTACTTGACTGGTCTGACCCTATTGATTTAGCTCTGATATATCGGCCACCGCATTTAATTAAAGGCTTTACAGCAGAATTCACAGAGATTATAGGGGATCTCATCACTAATTATGATCAGATTCTTTTACTAGGAGATTTAAATGTCCATGTCCATTTAATGTCCTATATCTGTTTTACCATTCATTTCTAAGGTGATGGAAAAAAAAAATGTGTTTTTACAGCTTCAATCTTTCTTAACTAATAATCACATCTATGTGACATTTCAATCTGGGTTCAAATTACTGCATAGTACTGAAACTGCCCTCGTCAGAGTCCTTAATGACATCTTAATGGCTACTGATTCGGGTGATTCTGTCATTTTAGTTATGCTTGACTTGTCCTCAGCCTTCGATACTGTTGATCACGAGATTCTTGTTTCTTGTCTGGAATCCTGTGTAGGTTTGTGGGGGTGCGGTTTTAAGTTGGTTTAAATCTTTTTTAACAAATCGAAGTTTTTCTGTTAAAGTAGGTAATTTCACTTCCTCCTTAAGCAATCTAAGTTGTGGTGTACCTCAGGGTTCTATTTTAGCACCCACCCTTTTCTCTCTTTATTTATTTCCTTTGGGCTCCATCTTTAGGAAACATGGTGTTTCTTTCCATTGTTACACACATGATATGCAAATCTATCTGCCTGTAACTAGGAAAAACAAGTGTGCTCTACATACTCTATCAGCATGTCTGGACGATGTTAAATCATGGCTTTGGCAATCATGGCTTTGGCAAAAATTTTCTTCTCCTGAATACAAATAAAATGGAAGTTATTGTCTTCAGCCCTTCTGACTCCATAACACAAAATCAAATTGATCTTGAGTCATTAAAATCATTTATCTCTCCCCACGTGAGGAATCTGGGTGTGGTAATTGACAACAGCTTGAAACTTTTTGAAAAAGCTTAAAAGTTTTTTCTATCTTTGTTCTCTTTCAAAAAATAAATCTTTCCTTTCGGAGGGCTCTTTAGAGATTTCAATCCATGCCTTTATTACATCTCCACTGGACTATTGCAACTCACTATTACTGCATCTCAAAGACCCAAATTTCTTGACTACAAGTAGTTAAAAATGCTGCAACTAGATTTCTGAAGGGACGTAAAATATTTGATTGCATTACGCCCTACTGAGATCTCTACACTGGTTGCCTACCCATTACAGAAATGAGTATAAAATCTTACTACTTGTTTATAAAGCTTTAAATAATCTAGCTCCTTATTATCTGACTAAGATCCGATGGCAAATTCCTCCTTAAGATCCCCAGAACCCGCCTAAAGACAAGGGGTAATAGAGCTTTTGAAGTGGCTGGCCCCACTCTTTGGAACAATCTTCCTAATTCTATTAGAATGGCTTCCAGTTCAAATCATGCCTCAAAACTCATGTTTTCTCTTTGGCTTTTAGTATGTAATATATATATATATATATATATATATATATATATATATATATATATATATTTATTTTTATTTATTTATTTTTTTTCTCTCTCTCTTTTCTTGCTTAATTTATGTATATTTATGTATATTCTTTTTTATTTTTTTTATTGTTGTACAACCTGTGGCTGTTTTTAAATGTGCTCTAGAAATAAACCGAACTTGAACTTTCTGTGATTTGTAAAATATTTAATTTAATTTTCACTGTTTATTTTATTTTTCAATCTTTTTCATTGTCTGTTGCAACTGCTCTAGCAATGTATTTTGCCAAATGTAACTAAAATGAAACCAAATGTTACCCTGCTCCTGTTATAAATCCACTAGCATTAGATTACAAAAGGATGAATTAATGTGTACCACCAATTATTTGATTTCAAAAATGCTCCCTATGGCCAGTCCAGACCCTCAGTCAGAGAGAAAGAATGAGAGAGATGTAGGTCAGACATATTATGGTGTAATTAACGTTCATCCTCATCAAAGCTGCATCTGACATTGAACAAAACTGTGTCACCACTGGAAATGTGCAGGTGAAAAGGGTCTGTGTTTTTTAGCCTTGAAAGGAAAGAGAATAATGAAAGAAAGAAATGGAAAGGGGGGTGACACAGTATGTGCCAGTTATATGGGGAGTACAGTAGGGATGAGTCGATTACACAAAGAATAGGGACCTGAGCCACAGGAAAGATGATTACAGTCATTACAGAAAGAAAAGAAAGGAGAAAGACAGGTTCCTGGTGGGTCCTGAAAAAAGGACAGACCAATGTTTCTCACAAGGAAAAAAGCATACTAAATAGTGTCTTAATAGAAAATATATAAATACACTATGGCAGTGGTTCACAAACTTTTTAGAGTGAGGCATTTAACATCCTTCTGTGTACCCCCTCTCTTCCACTTATAGACTTCAGTCACACCTTTTCTATAAGAGACCATATTTGCCCTTAAATTGATTTCCCAGTGCATTTTTTTCTTTATAATTACCTTTATGAAATAAGTTATGTTTTAAATCAAAAATATTGAAAAATATTAAAACGAAAAACACCAGAATGTGGAGGTAGATCACTGTCTTAATGAGTGAGTCATCAAGTCATTCATTCATTCAGTAACGAAGCAAGTGGCTGTATTTATGAATGGGTCGTTGAATCAATGACTCTCACGATTCGTTCAAAGCTGCAGATTTGTACATGAAACACTGCTGCTTGGAGACCAAAGACTTTATATACAGTCTTAAAGGGACGAACAACAGTTCTGCTGTGGCATTCGTTGGAACTATTATTTTGTTGCAAAATAGTGCAAACGATACTGACATGACTGTTTAAAAAGTACAACACTTAATATTACCCTTCTGTTTGTTGAACTGTTATATAAAATCAATGTCACATTTGCAATCGTGTGGATATTTAGGAAAAAATGCATTATAGCTCATATAATATATTATCAACATTAAAAAAAAGAACTTACACAGGGTATGTTTTTATATCGAAGAGAGTTTGAGTTTTAAATCGATCTCAATGCACAGTCTGTCTATAGGCTACTTGTTTTTCATGCTAGTAAGTGCTACATTCCCACATTTATATTGTTGAAAACGGCAATAATGTAGCGCGATCTGCTAAGGTAGTAGACTCTGCAAGCAACCTATCATATGCACACTGCTTGTGTGGATGCAGTCAGTTTTGACCACAAAAGATGAGGTAGGTTTGATTGGATGTTACGTATTTAAGCCATTTTGCCTGCTAGAAATACGTGGTCGGTTTTAATGTTAACTTTGCCGTTCATATCATTCTACGCTTCCTTAAAAAAACATCAAGCATACCTCAGTTTGGGAACCACTGAACTATAGCATAAAAGTTTTGGGTCAGAAATGTTTGTGAAAGAAACCTCTTATGCTCACCAAGGCTGCAAAACAGTAAAAAGAAAACTTGTGAAATATTATTATAATTTAAAATGTTCTATTTTAATATATTTTAAAATGTAATTTATTCCTGTGATGGTAAAGCTGAATCATCATTACTTCATTACAAGTCTTCAGTGTCACATGATCCTTCAGAAATCATTATAATATGCTGATTTGCTGCTCAAGAAACATTTATTATTATTATTATCAATGTTGAAAACTGCGCTGCCTAATATCATTATGGAAGAACAAATTTTGTAACAATATAAATCTCTTTACTATCACTTTTAAAAGCAAATCATACTGACCCCAAACTTCTGAACAGTACCATATGCACAAATGTTTCAGTGAGGGATAGGTTTAGGAGATGAAAAATGTACCTAAAAAAGTCAATAAATGTGTTTACAAGTATGACCTTTGACCAATTAGATTTAATAGCCCAACCACAACAAGTCCTTTAAATGCACTTTGATTTTTTCATGTGATTTTATTGTCAGATTATTCATTGTACTGATATTTTAAAATCTCATGTAAACACAACTTTTTCATTGTTTGGTTGTTATAAGCTGATTTTTGATAGTAATCAGTATTTTGGAGTACAATACATGTAAACATACTCGATGGAATGTGCAAAGAACAAATATGCATGTGTGTGTGTGTGTGTGTGTGTGTGTGTGTGTGTGTGTGTGTGTGTGTGTGTGTGTGTGTGTGTGTGTTTGGTTATTCATACACAATGAAAAATCCCTTGATTTCAGCTTGGTTGAGCAGGCAAAGGAACAGCTGAATCTAATGTTTGCTTTGCACAGATGCAGAAGTCACAATTAGACAGAAAGTTAAGGGTGGTCTTGTAGAAGACATCTGTGTGTATACATGTACTGTATGGTCAGTGTAGCTGTAATCTGGACTAATCGAATTTTACCTAATCTAGATAACACACTCTTGAACATGAACAAAAGGCAAACTAGACAGGGCCACCACATCACTAAAACCACCGCATATCATGCTACAAAATAGACATCATCTTACTGTCACACACACCAAATGACCAACATATGCTCTAACAAACTTCACGTGTAATATGAAAGAACAGAGCTGGAGGAAACGGGACGCATGTTGTTTTTCATATCAATGTTTAGATTTGATATGCTATTCAGTTCTTAACAAGGATGGTTTTTGAAAGATGATAACTCTGTTCTAAACGTATCCATGACATGCATCCCATCACTGCCAGAATTTGACCCTCTAATGTCTCCTTCACAGTATGCAATTCCACCCTGATCCAGATTCAATAGACAGAGCAAAATCAACAGTAATATAATTAAGATTAAAGCATATTTGTTGTGTATCATAACCATAAAGCTATTTTCTTTGTTTATTTTGACCTATTTGGAAAATAAACAATGTTAAATGATAATGGATATGTAAGAATAATGCAGTGTTTTTTTCCCCCTAAAATATTTACCCATTATTTATCCGTTAGCAATATTGTAACATGATACATACGTTTTTATTTAAATAGAATAAACAATCCAATGTAAAGCAGATTTTAAAGGAATAGTTGACCCAAAAATTAATGTTCTAAAGCTGTGCTTTTTTTTATTTATTTTTTTTTTTATTTTGGCAAAACACAAAAAATATATTTTGAAGAACAATAGGATCCCAATATAGGACCTCATTGGCTTTCATTGCAAGGACAAAGAAAACAAACACAACGAGACATAATAAAATAAAACACAATTCTAAAACTGAACAGCATATGATATTCATATTCCAACCTAACACTGGATGTATTTTTAAGTGAAGTGAAGGCCAAGTATTGTAACCACACACATTAGAGTAGTGAACAATGAACACACACACCCAGACCAGTGGGTAGCCATTCAAGAATCAAACCCACAACCTTTGGGTTACAAGTCCGACTCTCTAACCATTAGACCACATCTTCCCCACCATTTTCATGCAAACCTTACAATGATTATGCTTATAATACTAAACCAACACTGTGTCATGTAAATGTTCTTAAAATATAATCCCTAAATCCATTATTGGGAAAGGTCATAAGCAGTCTGGGCAAACCCCTACACTTTTGCCGCTTACCCCTCAATTTCAGTATGAATGTAAACGCCTTTATTGTCGTTCTGCCTGTTTACTTAATGTGCATGTCTTGTGTACATGTCAGTTTACATTTTGATATCACGAATGGAAAAAACAGAATTTTTAATTACATGTAAACACATTTTTCTTGCATTGCCTGATTTATGTAATATGCTGAATTTACATATTATTGTGCATGTTGACATACTCATTATTATCATAAGGCTGACGCTATAACCAGGTCACAACAACAGTCACAAATCAACACTTCCTTTGACATTAGCTGTTGAATCTTGCTTCCACATAAGGTGACTAAGTTCAGAGCTACAGCTTATGTTCTTCATTATCCAGTGTCTGCTCAGACACCAGCGGCAGGATCTGATTGGCTCTGCCTGATCTCAGAGAGGAAACACAGATCTGACTTTAAACTGAAGCAGAGGCTGATAATAAAATTTCCCCCACACAGGGATGAGATTAACTCGTACGAGTCCTCCTGCATGGAGAATGTTCTCTTCTTTTACCCTCCCGCACCTGGTCATTTAATATGAGCTACTGACAGGAGGATTTGCACACCTTTTTGAACTGTTTGGGTGTGAGTGCATGCTTCTCAAGTCAAGTGTAAGTTATAAGTGTAAATTCATACTGTTTCATGACTATAAAATAAAAGTCTACACTTTGTGTACACAACTAATGTTAAATTATGTGAAATGTCAAACAGGAAACTATTATCTGTTTACTAACTTAAATCACTGGATGCCGTAAAGTTCCGCTTTTACATGGGCACTTCAGTCTCATACCACCACAGTCTATCCTTCTTCTAGCTCTAACTCATTAGTGAGAGCCCAAAAGTGTCCACATTCTGTGTAAAGATGCAAGATGCCCCCTTTAACTTTAATACATGCAAATTAAAATCTCAGACAAAAAACTACATACGGTTTTGTGGTATAGTGGCCCCCAAATATATTTGGACATGTAAGACACTTGCAAAGAAATACACCATTAACAAGTTTGTTCTGGTTTTAAATGATATATTAGTAATCAGTGTTGGGTAAAGTTACTTTTAAAAGAAATGTGTTACAATATTGCGCTACTTCCTAAAAAGTAACAAATTTCAGGCATTTGTCTGCAATTGTGCAAAAATCTGTCGGCGAGTGAAAATCGGGTCTAAAATCGTGCACTACAAACTCGGCATAAGAGGAAAAGAAGCTCAAATGTGTGTGCAATGTGCAAGAATAAGCACTTTTGTAACTAGGGTTGGGCGATGTCTACCAAATTGGTATCGGATGATGTTTACAGTGAAACATGGCAATGAACGATGGCATCTGGGTGGGGGTTAATTCATTGGAATGAATTAAAAGTGTTCGCTCTGCTCCACGTCAGTGGACATGCACCGTTAATGTGGCACGCGTCTGGAGAAAGAGAGGACACGCATGGAGCTGGAAGGGCTTGAATGAAGCGCATTTGGCTTTAGAAAAAACTACTAGAGGAAATAGCACTGAAATATCATTACCACAAATGATCCTGAGTGCTTGTGGTGTGATCCACACCGCTGTTTTGACGCGCTGCTCACTTTAACTAAAAACAGTAAAATGGTGCTACCGTTCTGTCTTGCAGTCCGGATGGAAACATGCTGCGGAGGACCGCAGTTCGCCATTTGAATATAAGTGGTTTAGTTCGAATCACGTGGAATCACGATGCCGGCTCAACAGTGTTAATTTCGTTGACGAATAATTTGTCATAATTTTCATCAACGGCATTTTTCACAGACGAAAATGAGAGGATGACTAAATAAAAATGCGTTTTGAATGACTAAAACTATGAATCGTCAACGAATAAAAATGACACGAAAATGAAAGAGAGGGACGATTTGGGAAGATATCCAGTCTGGACTGCTCTCCTGTGTGGAAGATGCGCACATTTGAAGTGTAACGTGCTGATCTAAGTGCGGGAAAAGCAGCGCTGTTGCGCGCCCTACAGGCTCGATCAGCAGCACTTCAGACTGCTTCACAATTAATGAATTGTGCACATTTATGCCAAGCGATTACTTACAAGCTAATGTTGATGAATTATGAAAATGTTTACTACACAATGTTTATATGGTAGTATGTTTTAGACAATTGTAAGAATGCATATTTTATCTCCCTCATCTGAACTTAAATGAGCAGCCTGCTACAGTGCAGACTGTAGACATTTCAGAACAAGAGTCACGGTGTATTTTGGGATGATTTCTAATTATAATTTTTTCCTGGTCATTATTGTTATTTTGTTTACAAAATAAACTGTATTTAATTTAATTTCTATTTAATTCATAGTAAACTACTGTATACTGTACTAATATTTAGTCGACTAAAACTAGACTAAAACTAAAACAATTTCCGATGACTAAAACTAAATGGCATTTTAGTCAAAAGACTATAACTAAAACTAAATCAAAATTTGCTGTCAAAATTAACACTGCTATCGGCCCAGTCCTATTTGTAACAAATCACTCAAAAGTCATTTATTTACTGTTTATTTTTATCTGCATTTGTAGGATTGAAAATATCTAAAGATATTTTAAAATGAACAAAGACATTTGCTTTACTGTTTCAACCTCCTCTCTTTTGCTCTAAGGGCCATTTGGAAGGCACAAATGTGTTGATAGTGATCAAGCCCTGTAGGCCAAGATGTATGTACATCGGGGGTCTACAAATGGTCACACCTTTAGTACAATGGGGGAAGGTTTAATCTTCTGATTGGTCAGTTTGAATGTCTCACACTTAGGTTTATGCGTTTAATTCCGTCATTGGTATAAGTAGCAGTGGGAGGTAATAGACAAGAAATGTACAGTTTTCTACCATCTTGCTGATAAAGTTTCTTTAGTCGCTCGGCAAGCTTACAGCCTGAACCCCTGTAGGAGTTCTAAGTATCTAAGACATTATTGCCATAAAGTGTTGCTATGGGTTCTGTTTTGCTTTGGACTGACAGGTTGGCATTCTGACACCGCAAGCTTCATGCTTTCTAACCTTAAATCCACTTTTTTTTTTCTTTTTTTGGCTCACGGCCCAAGCAAATGCTACACTCCCTTACTGATCACGCTCGCCAGTAAAACGACGTTCGCTCAAATCACGCTCTGATATTAAATTTTTCTGTACGATACATCTTTCTGTTTGTATTGAATTTCTTGAATAAATGTCTCAATTACAGTAGACCTATAGATAGATGATATTTGTGGCTTTAAAGCAATATTTTATAAAGTAGAAAGCTAAAAATAAATGTGACGTGACTTGATAATGCCGAATTGCAGAGCTTGTGCAAACATACATCACTATGATCAGATGATTTCTTAACTGCTGTTTTCTCACAACTGTTATTTTTATTGTATTTTTATTTTGTTATTGAGAGGAAAGCGCACAGCATATGTTAACATATTTGTCTAAACTCTTATCAGTGTGGATGTCGGGCTGTTCAACAACAGTGTTAGTGCTGCAAAGGTACTTCAGACTTCTCATATCCATAAGCAAAAAATGAAAAAGAACTTTGCTGTTATATCACAAAATGAACTTTTGCTAACTCAGTTTCTCCACACTCCATTTCAATTTTTCTTCTCCTTCTTTTAAATTTGATGTTTACTGTGCATTTAGGCTATGTATAAGGTTCGCAACTTCATTAAAACAATATTTGAACTCCACAACTTTAGACCTATTGCTTAATTTCACATATTCTCAAACCAGCATATCACAAAGAGCATACAGGGTTGAGCAAGTGGCCCTGAGCGAACTGAGGGAGCGGAGCGGAATCTTCAGAAAGGCGTTCTCTGCTCTGGAGGAAATATTACCGCTCCACTCTGGTAGTGATAGATTCCCCTTTTATACATTCGAGGCCCTGCCCCTGAGAAACTCTCTGTATGTCCCTGTATACATTGGATTGATTTTAATAACTTGAATGTACTTGAAGTGTGCACTAAGCACTAGGAAAATATCTGATTGGGACTCTGTATTTAGAAAAAAAAAAAGATATATAATTTAAAATTAAGACACAATTTTAAACATTTTTTTTTGGTGGCACATGTCCATTTATGTATTGAACTACACCTGTAGTTATTCTACTTGAAAACTTGTGTGATCTTAAGTAGGTAATGGCTTCATATAGGCCTATCTACTAAAAATAGCCCCGGGACCTATTGGTTAAAAGGATAGAATGCCTAAGACAAGAAAATTTTGTCCAGCAAAGTTCTAGCATTATTTATTTGCAAATGCCACATGATTTGATAGTGTGATTCCTACACTCTTAGAAAAAAAGGTTCTTTGGGGTTCTATATAGAACCTTTTCTTCTAAGAGTGTATGCAATAAAATTCACATATTTTCAAGTATAACAAGTTTCCTGATGCTTTTTGGGCCACTGTATATATGCTGCCCTTCCAAGAAGAAAAGCGAAACTGCCTATGCACTGGGTGTGTGAGTGACCATCAAAATCTATGCTAATGGTTGTCTATTGCTACTGTCCATTATACTTTCAGTATCCTTAGATACTTTCTAACTGAATCCTGTGAGCCTCGATAAACAGGTTACTGCAGATGTGATTTTCCGTGTATCTGGAGATCATCAGGAGACAGCACAACACCCACACCAACACCAGAAGCAAAGTTAGTACAGTAACTACAAAAAATAGGTCTTAACACTTCAACAACGGTAGGAAAATACACCTCCTTACTTTCTTTAAACATAACTCACTTGATGTCCTGCTCCTTTGAAGCCTCCCAGGCCACCCAGCCTCAGCAGCACCATATCAATCTTCACCAACATGTTTCTCTATTGGTTTTTCTCTTCATTTCTCTTCCGACTGAGCAGGCACCAACTCTGGAGTCAAGGTCTTTTGTTCCCTCCATTTCACGTGCCATAAAAACAAACAGAACTCAAGATGGCTGCCATTGCGATAAAGCAGTAAAATAAACAAATGTATGAGCGTTACCTGCTGGCTCAAGAATCTGTGAGTGGTTTAGATGTTTAATGTTCAGTGCAAGTTGCTTTATTTTACTTTCAAATGACATGACCATGTCTTTGAAGCCAGTGAAGGAAATAATGCAATCGGCTGAAGCCAACAGTGTGTGGCTGAGTGCTTGTGTGTATATCCAATTATGTGATGACTTTAAGATGACTCCAATGCAATCAAAAGTAACAGGTTTCTTCACATTCAGTATCACGGTGTTTGACAGCATCTGCTAAACCAGATGTTTAGGGCTTACTTTAAATGCTTAAAATAAAATAAAATAAAAAAATGACAGAGAAAAATACTTGACATATTTATACATATTTAAATATTTGACAATTGTCGATACTTTGGGGTCAGATGATATGCTCTTAAACCTATGATATAATGCTATTTTTACTTCATGAATGTAAAAATAGATCGAAAACTGGTTTGTGTGTGCCTGATATTCAACTTAATAATTTTTAATCTGTCATTTATTGATAATATTGTATTCATCGATTGATGGTACCATATTATGGTTCTTTAAAGGAACACTATACTTTTTTTGAAAATAGGCTCATTTTCTAACTCCCCAAGAGTTAAACAGTTGAGTTTTACCGTTTTCGAATCCATTCAGCCGATCTTCGGGTCTGGCGGTACCATTTTTAGCATAGCTTAGCTGTTATGATCACCGTCTGTTCCTGTCAGTTCCCGGACTACATTACCCATAATCCTCCCTGCCTATCACCTGCACTCACTCCACCAATCACTATCACCAATCACCACACCCAGCTGCAGTACATTAACAGGACTATAAAGGACTCATACACACACCACCTCACCGCGAAGTCTTGATTCACCCTGTGACAATTCCGAGCGTTATTTCCCTGTCTGCCTGTCTGTTACCGTTCCTGTCTGTTCCTGTGTATTGACCCGTTGCTGCCTGTCCTGACCCTTGCCTGTTATACTGTTCTGTGAGTGATATCCGCCTGTCCTGACCTCTGCCTGTACCTGGATTACGATTCTGCCTGTCCCTTGCTGTTCTCGTCTGCTCCTGTTTGACCCTGCCTGTACGACCACTCTCATTTGAATAAAAGCTGCAAATGGATCTTACCATGAGTCCCGCTACGTTACATTAGCATAGATCATTGAATCTGATTAGACCATTAGCATCTCGCTCAAAAATGACCAAAGAATTTCAATATTTTTCCTATTTAAATGATAAATTACGTAATGATATTACGCACCGCCTCTCACAAATGTCTCCATGGTTGCAAGGCACGCTCCCTGTGCAAGCAGGGGGTCACAGCCGCTGCTTAATATCATTGCGACTGCTGCACTCATGGTACAGCAGCAAAGTTCCTTGATTATTACGCCGGAATGAGAATATAGTTCCAAGACATTTTGGCCAAGAAATCGCAACTTTTCACTTTCCGTCAGTCTTAGTAAACAATGTAACTACAGAAGAGTCAAGTTTTAAATAGGAAAAATATCAAAACTCTTTGGTCATTTTTGAGTGAGATGCTAATGGTCTAATCAGATTCGATGAACTATGCTAAGCTATGCTAAAAGTGGTACCGCCAGACCCGGATATCGGCTGAATGGATTCGAAAACGGTAAAACTCAACTGTTTAACTCTAGGGGAGTTGGAAAATGAGCCTATTTTCAAAAATAGTGTCGTGTTCCTTTAAAGAAAAGCACCCAACAATGTTATTCACAGTTAAAGATAAATGAATTAAATTAAATAACAACGATTCATTATCAAGTGAGAAAGCATGCATTAGAAAGGTCAAAACAAAAACAAAAATAAAGTTTGACAGCCACTGAGATACAGGTAAGCATGTAATAATAATAAAAGTAACTAAATATAATAATATATTATTATTCAATAATATCAATAATATAAATATTTAAAAAAAAATAATTATTTAAACTCATTTTTACAATAATGTTCAATAATAATAACAATAAACAAAAAAAAAAATGTTTTGGTATCTTTCAGTGAAAATAAATATTGTTCAGTCTATACTTGTAGGCCTTAAATCAAACTGTGAAACAGTTACTGAAACAGACAGGAGGGATTTGTGGTAAGTAATATATCAGAGGTGAAAGGATGAAGAAACTACATCCATCTTTCTTGAGGGCAAAGGTTGAGAAAGCCTGAACCTCTATTGCCACAGGGGTGGCAGCTAAATTCAAATCCCAGGCGGATCAAGTCAAAGTGGTGTAAGCTGAGGTGAGGACACCCTCTCAGATCAGTCCATCAGTCTCTCAGATAGACGCCTAGAAGCTCTCAGTGGGTAACACTAGGACAAGGGTACTGATTGTGTAAATAAAGTTTCTTTATTCTCACATGTATACTGATTGGAGCGTAATGCTTTTTAATAACCTTTGGTCACATGAAAATCTTTAGGGGAAAATTAAATGTTCCATCGTATACAGTACAACAGACATTAAATCGTTATTTTGCACTATGCCACTATGCCAAAGGCTTAAAGAGTCCTCTAATTACAATAAATGCTCCCAACATGAAAAGGTGTCTCCCATTACTAGCCACGGGGAATGTTGGGTTGGCGGGATGCTTTTGTTTACAGTATGTGTTCAAGGTGAACTTCACTTCCCATAATTCAACTAAGTCGGACATGCCTCCACTTCCTCAATGTCTGTCACCAATCTGTCACCGCAGTAATAAGTGGCAATCAGTGTAAATCTGGTCAGCTAAAGTGCGACTGTGAGGGTGGCACAAGCCTGTATTCAATCATGGGGAACAAAACTGCGGCCTGCTTTCTATCAAAAAGATTTTTGCTTCATTCTGTTTTTCTTCTCTTTTTTCCTACCTCTCTCTATATTGGATATTTGATACAAAAAAAAGGCAGAGGAGGGCAGCTGAGGGAAGCAGGGCTGGATGAATGAAGAAAAATGTCAAGAATTAAAAAGAAAACCTTGAGGCTTAGCAAACTGAAAAGTCTGGATTGTCAAGGAATATAGGGAAGGGCTACATTATGGACCAAGACGACAAAGGTGATCATTTTTCATTATTACAAAAATTAAATTACATCCTCTAATGGTGGAATAAATTAGTGTAATCATGCTCGAATGGGTTGTTCATCATCTGCCCCCTGGGGGATTTTCTGATTAATAGAGGACTGGCAGTCATCACTGACATTTTACATGCACGTCACACCTTTTAAAGCTGATACCTAAAGCCTGATTTACCAAGCCGACAAACATCAGATGAAGACAAAACTGTCTGGACCAGCCCAGAAGTACAAAAAGTACTCATCAGTCTTCATCAGAACACGATGCGTTGAGATAAGTGGAGACGCATAAATTATGAAGATTGTAATATAATTGGTTCGACAATTTTAGTGATGCCCACAGAATTGTCTGGGGGGAACATCATCCAAATTCAGCAGAAAGAAATTATGATATTGTGATTATGAAAAAAAAAAAAGAAAGAAAAAGAAAAAACCAAACCATCTAAGAATTTTGTGTTATTGTGAAAAGCAGTTTACACCTCAGAAAACTCACATGTGCATTCTACAAAGAAGTTAAAGGATAAGTTCACTTTCAAATAAAAATTAGTCCAAGCTTTACTCACCCTCAAGCCATACTAGGTCTATATGACTTTCTTCTTTCTGATGAACACAATCGGAGATATATTAATTAGGGATGTCCCGATCATGTTTTTTTGCCCTCGAGTCCGAGTCCGAGTCATTTGATTTTGAGTATCTGCCGATACCGAGTCCCGATCCGATACTTCTATAATACATCAAAAAAAGAATAAAGAAGAGCGAAAAAAAACAGATCCAGGACGTTCCTTATTTTTTATTTAATTACAAACAGAGCACTTCTGTGAGGTAGCTTGAACAATCAAGTAATAAATAACATAAATTCTTCACTTCACTTTAGTGCAACAGTAAATATAAAAAAGGCTAATATAAAAACAAATATATTTGGTTTGATTTGGGTATGCTGCAGTCTGTGTAATAACTAAAATAATGTTTATATATATCATATTTTCTGGCTAGTTTACTTTAGTTTTTTATAATACACCATAACCAAACTGAATAATAAAAAACAAGTTTAAATGGGTAAATCTTCTATTATTATTTTTGATTCTTAATTTTCTTTTCTGTCATACTCAAATTCTTGTTAAAACACATTAGACATGCGTATTGTGTGCATTTTGAACACTTTTTGTGTGAAATTATATTTATTTTGTCCATCAAAAGTGTGCTTTCACTTTAATTACGCGTCAGCAGCGCAGCGTGTGTCTCAATCAGCTCCCTAGTTCAGTAGTCAGGGCACTGATCAGGGTATCAGCCACATTCACTTTCATTATATACTGATTCACGACCTAGGGAGCTAGGGAGCTGATTGAGACACAGGGATAGACTCGGTGCCGAGACGATCGCGGCACTGCTGCTTACGCGACGCTCCTGCCTGACGCTTTACGAGCTGCTCCTGCTGCCTGTGTGAATGCATCCGTTGGTTGACATGCACGCTGAAAAAAATATGCGCTACTCACGCGCCGCTTACGCTTGCAGTGTGAAACAGGCCTAACTCTGTGCCACCGCATCACTATAGATGTGTTAAAAATAATGAGAATATATATACATATATATCCGAGTCCTGATCGGGAGGTAACGTCCGATTCTGATCGAGTCTGAAACCACATGATCGGGCCCGATTTCCGATCACTGGACATCCCTAATATTAATAAATAATAATTTCACTTTCTTCAGCTCATACTCGTTGATATCGCTCATTGCCATTATAAAGCTCAGATGCGTCAGGATATTTATTAATATATCTCCGACTGTGTTCATGAGAAAGAAGAAAGTCATATACACCTAGGATGGCTTGAGGGTGAGTAAAGAAATTTTCATTTGAAAGTGAACTAATCCTTTAAAGGAGCAAATGCTTGCTGTACATGTGTCAAGTAATCAAGTTATTTTTTCGATCTGTTATTACTTCTGGAATTTTAATTACCAATAAATAAAAAAAATAAAATAAAAATAAACATTATTTTAAAGTAACTGCACAAAAAAGAATGATCTTTTGGACAGAGTGACAGACATGTTTAAAAAGAAACAAGTGTGTCAGAAGTAACTCATGGCAAAAGATCTAAGAGGAAGTCAATAGAACAATTAGTCTGTCTCATATCCTGCAGAGGATCAACTGTAGACATCCATCAGTAATTCAGCTCTGGAAGCAATGAAGTCGTTCTCTCTGAAAGGTCTGCTAGATGACCTTGGTTACGGTGGGCTTAATCAAGCACACTTCTTTAATACCTTGTACTTCTGCCTGCATTAATCATGCACTACAGACACGTGGAGTGCATGAGAGTTTAACTTTGAACATGCACAATAGTTGTGAAAAACTATATCTGAATGCACCAACTTGAAAAAAGTAGAAAATCTCAACTGAATTTATAGTCTAAATAAAAATGCACTGTATCTGAATGTGCATAGATGAGGCTATCTTAACTCAACAAGCTTACTTAAAGGCGTTTCACTGTCTGTGAGATGGAGAACGTGTCTTGCACATGAACAAAACTCATCGCTTTATTACATTAGAGCTGTTTTTAAGTGCAGCTCAAGGGCGTTTAGAGCAGGCATGAGAGAGAACAGAAAAAGATGAATGCGTCACGTTGTCACAAACTCAATGACAAGAATGGGGACACAGACAGACTTTCAGTGCACATTGCATGCACTTAAAGAGATACTTGAACTGAAACATCCTAATTTCCACATGCAAGTTCAGCATGACCACCCACATGCTTCAGTACTAAAATATCGAAACCTTCAGTATTGCAACATTGATAGAAGACTGATATGTTACATATGCAGACATTTAAACATTTTTACCCTTTAATCATTTCTCCTCTCTTTCTCTCTGTCTTTTGCTCTTTTCCAAAACCTAATAGAAAAAAGGTACAAACTAAATGTAAAACTAAATCCATACACTTGATGGAACCCCTAAAAGGTTTTATGAAGCAACTGACAGAACCCTTTAAGATTCCATATACAACCTTTTCTTCTAAGAGTGTATGGAAGCAGCATTTTAAGGCCCATTTTGCAATAGTGGGTTTTCGTTTTAAAATGCATAAGTTTTGCTACGGTTACGCCTGTTGTTTACACTATGCCGGCCAGTGATGGGAATAACGGCGTTATAAATAAACGGCGTTACTAGTCACTCTTCATAGTAGACGCGCCTTGAGAGATAATGCACATTTCTTTCGGTTTAGTCTACATAATCAGAAAATTCATTTAGCCTAGCCATAAATTCATTTAGCCTATAAGACGCGCTCAGTTCACGCGCCAGTGATCGCGTCCGCGCCTGCCATGATTATATTGTCTTCTATATTTGCTTCGTATTTATTAAATCCAGGTAATTGGTTGATGAAACATTGATTAAAATTAAGATACAATTTTTACAAAACGAAATTCACTTTAAAGAAAGGCTTTCTACAAAACAGAACTTAATGAAGTGGTCAAAATAATGTCTGACACACTCCATGTCTCCCGATATATTGCGCATCTTATGATGCATCTTAATCATGCCCTTCACTTTTCATAATCAAGTAAATTAATTTAAAACATAACATAGGACCATTTAAGCATAAATATGAAACTACATTTTCTTTAATGGCTACTAACATGTATTAGAGTACAGAGAAATTTCATAAGCAAGAGCGGATCATGAGTCACGAGTCGGATCAAGAATATCTTATTCTTATACTTAAATTTAATATTGGGGGCATTCAAGTTATTTGACATATTAAAAAAAAAAAAAAAAAGTAACGCAATAGTTACTTTCCCTGGTAATTAGTTACTTTTAAAATGATGTAACTCAGTTACTAACGCCGTTACTATTTGTGAGAAGTAATTAGTAACTATAACTAATTACTTTTTTAAAGTAATGTGCCCAACACTGATGCCGGCGTTTTCAAACCTCGAAAACTGAGACTTTCGAAAACACTGCAGAGCCCGTTTTAGGTTGAAAACTCCGGGTTGCGTTTCAGTATAAACAGACCAAAACGGAGACTTTTGAAAACGATGCTGTGGCTGCCCACGTTCGCTCTGACGACCGTGTAAACAATAACATGGAGACTGAACTGCAATCTTTGCTGGCTTTGTTGTCATTTTTAGCATTCATTGTGCAGTTAAACTCAGCATATTTTGAATACTGCAGCTGCCCACATGCGCAAGAGGCAACTGTTTACACTTGCACGCGCATGCCCAGTGTGCATGAACGGTCATGTGACACGCGTTTTCGGTCATGTAGTGTAGACGGAGATCATTTCTGAAATGCTGTGGAAACGCCAGTGTAGATGAGTATCGTTTTCATTTTAAAACGCTGTTTTAAAATAAAAACGCACTAGTGTAAACGGGGCCTAAGTAAAGATGTTCGGCACCTGCTAAGATACTTCATTTTAGCCAAATTATAGAGAAGGCAATCCCAGAATGAAAAAGAAATTGACACTCTCATTTTGCATGCACCCATATTCACAACTCTACTGTAAAATATCTTTTTAGTCACATCTTCAGACTCTTTTACTTCCTCTCTCCCTCAGTGTCTCCTTAACTACTGTTTTAGTTGTCCTCAGTATATTTTACATAGAGTTCATACAGTTTGAGCTGTCAAAATTGTATCAGAACCACATAAATAAATAGCTCCACTGGAACCAAAACAAAGTAATTACACAGATCCTAAGAGACTAACCCCTCTTCCTGAACATGAGGACCCCCCAAGGACCCCATGCAATGGGAGTTAGGTATTCCACACAGTGCCTGGAGAGGAAGACCAAAGTGCAAAGCTGGTTTTGTTTTTGGTTTTACATCTTCCTTTTCTCTTCACGTCTGCATGTTGAAGGTTAACCGTTTTGACACATAGAGCGCAGCCAGTCATCAGTCAATTCAGTTTTCATAAAAACTTGATCTGGCAATGGATCACTAGACCCCTGAGTTGTCAGCAGACGGTCCAGAAGGGGTCTTTGTCCATGATTTCAGCCCTAACCGCCCAAGGGAGTCTTACCTTTCCCATGTCCCCCTAAACTCTACATCAACCCTTCTCCCTTACAGCATGTGGTGCTGGAGCATGCTGGGCTAGCTGAGGTGCTCAAGGTGTTCTTTGCATGTTATGGAAATGTTGTGTACCCCCTAGGAAAAAGTTTGGGGTGTTGTTAGTGCAAGTAAAACACTGCAAAATATGGCCTGAGATTGCAGTTTGTCCCCCATGTGTGACCTCTGACCTCTGGGTCACTGAAAAAAAAAGCTTTGTTTTCATTTTACAGTAGGTAGAATGTGCGCAAATGTGTGTGTTTGTATGTGTGTCATGCTCATCTGGAAGAAATGAAAAGTCATTTTGAATGTTTTGACAGCTTGAGTGAGTTAGAGTGTCTGTTAATCATAACCACACTTGGTTATAATATTCACTTGATACCTCTTGAATAAACAAGCATATGCATACATATACACATACGCACAACAGGCCATGTAAGATCTCAAATTATGCATGAAGGATAGATTTGGCCACAGCCATATCTACATCAAGATAAGAATACATATGATTAAAAATGCACAAAATTCTATTTTATATATTTGGGGCAGTACATTTTTTTTGCTTGTTTTTGAAAGTCTATTACGCTCACCAGGGCTGTATTTATAAGATAAAAATGACAGGAAAAACAGTAATATTGTGAAATATTATTACAATTTAAAATAACTGGTTTCTATTTTAATATGTATTAAACTGTAATTTATTCCTGTGATGGTAAAGCTGAATTTTCAGCATCATTACTCCAGTCTTCAGTGTCACATGATCCTTCAGAAATCACTCTAATATGATGATTTGGTGCCCAAGAAACATTTATTATTATTATCAATGTTGTGCTGCTTACTGTTTTTGTGGAAACTGAGATACCTTTTCAGGATTCTTTGATGAACAGAAAGTTCATCAAAGAAGTGCTTTTATTTGAAATATAAAAGTCTATACTGTCATTTGTGTTCAATTTACTGCATCCTTGCTGAACAAACGTATTATTTTTTTTAAAAAAACACAGCTTTTGAACGCTAATGTAGTGTCCATACCTGCCAACAGATTATTTGAATTATTTTATTCACTAAGATAAGACAGGCATCTACAGAATATTCAAGGTGTAACAATGTGTTCTTTCCTGCATCCTGTGGGCATTGCTGCATATATAGGTTTATGCTATTTAATGTGGTCAAAAACTTGTCTTGTCTTATTCATGCTCTTGTGTTTCACTTTCTACATGATATTTCTAGAAGCAAAAACAAATAAAGAAATAACAAAAATAATGCAAATTAAGTACAATGAGGATTAAGTGAAAACAAATGTTGGAGGAAGGAAGAAAAAACAGATCTTCCAGCACAGGATGTAATAAGAACAAACATGAAACTCCCGCAGCAGTCTACAGATGAGAGCAGCCAAAGAGGACAGGTCAAGCAGAGGTGCTTCTGGTATTGATGAGACAAGAAAGCCAACAGATTTCTTTGGATTGACAGAACATTTATGCTTTGTGTGTGAACAACTTTATAGTTGGAGCACGTACAAGGTTAAGGTATCAAAGAGTTTGAGCCAAAGTCACAATTCTGAAGGAGATTAAACAAACAAACAAACAAACAAACAACAAAATACATTTAACACAGTTTACTTGTAAGCCTATGTGGTGTGGGCACTGAAAATCAGTTATCTTGATTTAATGTAAGATAGCATCCCACTAGTCTACTCAAAACAACATCTGCTGACTGTTTTTGCTGAAATCTCACTCTCTTCTCTCAGAGGTCTGCCACACTCACCAATTAAGAACAGAAGAGGGATGACAGATTAAATGACTGCCTCTGACATTTCTCTCCGACATTCAACATGTAGAGCCCCATTTTGGCATGCAAATGGAATAACGTTACCCTGTCAATGTGTTTGTTCCTTGAGGGATTGTCAAAGAAAGGTGCAGGTTCAGTGGAAAAAGATTTACATTGAATATACACTGAATGATATTCTATCCTTGCATTCATATTTTGTTAGTGATTAAAGAATGAGAACCCCAGTAAAATGCCTGGGAACACAATAACAATGGTCAGCAACAGCAAAAGTAACGTAATGCAAGTCAGTTCATTCAGTGGCTTTATTGGAAACAGCAACCTTTGGCGCACAAAGGGAAACCCAGGCTCATTAGAAAAACGTATACTTGTGGCAACATTTCTGCAAAATTACATTACGTTGAGTTGTGCATGCTTCGCAACAGTTTCAAACTGAAATGTCCAGTGAGTGTTGCTAGAAGCATGTTCAGTTTTATACAAAACAGATAAACGTGAATCTGGCGTTTTATTACATTGTTTTTTTGTACGCAGTTCTGAATTGAAACGTCCTGTGAGTAGTGCTAAAAGGTTAATCCTCCATCGCATTTTAAAATAACACACACCTACAATTACCTACAATTACCCAACCGTGTTAACAAAAGCAAATGTGACATAAAAACACAATTGCTGAAGCAACCTTGCCATTTTAGCTTGTTTCTACAAGTCTTTGAGCTCTTTTGTCGTAATTCGTGTTTCACAGGACTCATACTCGAGCACTCTGCTGCACCAGCTGAGCTACCGAGCAAGCTTAGTATACCAGAAAAGCCATATGGAGCTGGTTATGTGATGCAAACTCCAAAATGTATTCGTTTACAAATCATACACTATGGTAAAAAGTGTTTTGAGATCATAATATAATATTTTGTTATCCATAATCTGTAATCACAATTTTGTATAAAAAGGATTAAAAGTGCTTGCTGTTTTACTGCCTGTAATGTTTATTTCTGTTGGAAACTGCAGTAATATGTATGGGTACTTATTTTGCGTTTTGCAAAAATGTTGTCACAGGTACGCATTTCCAACAAGACTGTGTGTTACAGAAGGGACATGCACATGCATCACCTAAAAAAATTTTTTTTTCTGTTAATCAGTCCTATTAGGCCAAAAAATGATCAATAGCACAATTTTATTCTATAAAAATGTAATTAATTTAGTTAATTTTATTTATTATTTATTTTTCTCAACTTTGGCCCTTAAGGTCCACATTCCTGAGTTTAGCTCCAAACTTGATCAAACTCGCCTGCCTGTAGCTTTCTACATGAAGTCCTTGGGTGCATCTAAATCAGCTCCGTAGCTTCCTAGGCTGTGAATCAGTATATCGCGAACATGAATTCGGGCAATGGTAAGGACATTAAGGACCCTGGCTCACATGACAATGTCCTTATTGTACAACATCACTACTAGTATTTATGAACAACAGCATAACTAATATCATTATTTGTTTGTTATTTAAAGTACATTATGATAAATACTTTGCTTGTTACATATTCGTGCAGCAGCTGTAAATAAATTATAAATGTTAGCTAGATTATGTTCATTACCTACCTAGCGATGTATGTTTATGATGAAATATAATTAAACAATGGTTTGTATTTTTTTTAAAAACAACAACAACAACAACTGTTGGTTCACGTGATTTCTGTTCTGCACTTCAGAGCTTCCACTAAGGGAACATACACTCTAAAAAATGCTGGGTTAAATATGGACAAAACCAGGGATTGGGTTGTTTTCACCCAGCCATTTTTTTCAACCAATTTTGGATATATGTATTTTAGCCAGCAATATAGTAATATAGTAAAAGGCATGTTTTTGCTCACCCCCAAATAGGGGCAAATTTGTGGGGTATTTTAAGCTGAAACTTGACAAGACCAGAGACTTATATTACATCTTGTGAAAGAGGGCATAATAGGTGCCCTTTAACCCAACCTGCTGGATTTGTCCATATTTAACCCAGCATTTTTTAGAGTGTAGTGAGAATTGATGTTCCCTGGATTTCACAGTGCACTGTGGGACTTTTTATGGTGCGAACAAGTCAGTTCACTAGTAGGATTTTGCAGTTGAGACAGCCCTTAAAGTGGCCGACTCCCTGTTCAGTGCCCTCCCTGACTACTGAATTGGGGAGGTGATTTGAGACGCACCCCTTGATTTGCTTGCCTTGTTCAGATGTGTTTGATTAGAATTGGAGCTAAACACTGCAGAAAAATTAGCCTCGAGGGCCAGAGTTGAGTATTTTTTTGCAAACTTTAGGACACAAGCCTAGATTTTTTTAAACTAAAATGTTTTAGTGTATAAAGTTCATCAACATTGGCAACAATGGTTTCATACACTTTAACAAATAATGACCTTGATGCAGCCTATTCTCCTGCTTAAATGGGGGAAGCCCAAAATCTCCAAAACTCTTTGAAACAATTCTGTTTCAATATGATATTTCAAATCAGCACTAACATTTGACAACAATGGCACCATCATTTTTTTCTTTAGCAGGAAATTAAGCTGCTTTGGCTGTTAACGCTCTCCCACTGTTATTGTGTACTGTAACTCCTGATTCTCTAATGATTTTGCAAATGATGCTTACAGCTGAAAATTGGATGGAAAATCAGGTAGTGAGACTTAGCCAAGTCACTGAACACATGCTTAAACATCCTCAAACATCCATGTATTCATCTTCAAATAAACAGTGCCTCTTCATTAGTAGGCTAATATACTTCTGGTTAATGACATTCAGGAGTTATAACAAAATCTATTAGGTAAATAGTAGGTACATGTACTATATAAGGCATGAAAAGCTGCTCCTTGCACGTATGTGTTACTTTTTTTTCTTTTTTTTTTGCTGGAAAAGGTCAGCTTGGTAAAGACTACAGTCTACCAGGCATCTGAAGATGTATTGTTACAAAAAAAGAACAAACCTATTCACAACCAACAGCATGATAAATATTTACATTTTCCACAGTCTGTTTTTGCAGTCTCATTGGGGCCACAATGAAAAGCTGTAAAGAATTACATTGTGCATATGGAAATAATGTACTTGACACTTTGTAAACAATTTATGGCCAACATGCTAAACTGACTGTTGAAATTACAGACTGTATAGACAAAATGGTAATTTTAGCTTTTTATGGTCATGATACACAGCTCCTATGCCAGAGTGAGGACGAACAACAACAAAATCATACAAGACTAAAGCTACCACACCCCAAAATGCATCTGTATAGAGTTGCCACCCATCCCGTAAAATACAGGTCCAGTACTTGATGCGAATGATAGGCCTACACATAGCTGAATAAACACATAAGGATTTTGCAGTGTGGCTAACACTAATAGCAAATTTAAAGAAATTTAATTTCACAATAAGTAGTAGAGAAGTGCTTTTGCATGTGATTGCATTTTAGTGTCTTTGTTTCCCTAGCGATGGAGTCTGGAGATCATGCGCATCTATTAATATAATATTATCAATTAATATAATAATCCATACATTATCAGAGATTTGTAGACAGATAATTATTATATTTTTTTAGACTTTATTAGATAGAGAATTAATTAATATTAATGTTATTTAGATTGGTATTAAGATTATACATGTTTTATTTTAATGTTATTAAGATTATAAATAATGATATTTTATTTTATATTGCCATTGCTAGCATAAACCAGATGAAACAAAAGCAAATATAACCCAACATAATCAGTAAAGCTGTCTACAACACAACAAATATCTATAAAATGGTAAAAGTAAGGGCAATTATACAAATATCTGTGATATAAAAGATTATAATTAAATGAACAGCAAAACTCCATTTTGTTCGTGTACCCCCTCTGTCATCTCACGTACCCCCAGGGGTACGCATAACCCAGTTTGGGAACCACTGGTGTAAGGGATAATCTGGGTATGTTTTAGTTCTGTCCAAGTTTTCAGTTTGTTTGTACGATTTTTCATGGTTTGATTAATTTGCGCACCTGTTAATCATTTTGTTGATTGGTATGTCGGTGAATTCAAGCTCTGGTTTCTTTCTGATCATCATCTGTTCTCGTTGCGTTTCAATCAGTGGTTCTGTTTCTTAGTTTTCTAGTGTTCTGATTTTTTTGTTTAATATATCTATAACTGCTGTGAATAGATCCTGCTCTTCTCATCGTTGTTGCAACCGTTCATGACACACAAAAAAACTACAAACTTTTTATTGCTAAAATCATAATCAGTTATTCAAAATACTGAATTAGCCCTGCATATCCAGTGCTTGGATGCTTATATTCAAAGCCAGGATGAGTGATGCGAGCAAGTGTGCGCGTGAAACGGCTTTGCTCTGATCATTCAACCTCAGTGGACCTCCCTGCACTAAAAGCTTTTTTTAATTATGAATTCCATTAGTCTTTCTATCTCTCTCTTTCCCCACCCTCTACACCCCACCACGAAAGATGCATAGACCTAAACCTGACTGTGCATACTAACCAATTTGAAACACACAAGTACACAAATATACAAAAAAAAATAATAATTCAATATAACAAAACAAAACAAACAAAAATGCTTATATATGTCATATGGAGCATTTATACAAAAATGCTCCATATGTCAGTGAAGATGCTCCTTTCCAAAGTACCCATCTTTAAATAAACAAAAAACTGCATTATTAGAGATAACATCAGAACAGGCTCCATAGCCCTTAACGGCATGAGTCACATCAGATGGAGATAAGTAGCCGGCATTATTGATTTTTATATGAAGTGTATTCACTCGCCTTTAACCAAAGTCTCTTAAAGCCATTTATCCTCATCGACAGACATTAAACATGCAGCACTGTTGTATTAATGAGGACTACTGTGTCTGGTTCCACATCTTTGACAGTATAACAGAGTCAGAAAACGAAGAACAGAGATGACCTTCATGCTTAAAGGATCTTGGTCAAATTTCCTGAGAAAATTACTGGGGTCTGGACTTTTGGATGGGTTTTGAACATATATGTAAAAAAAAAAAAAAAAAAAAAAAAAACTATCACAAGCGCCATGGTTTCTGCTTTCTCAGACATATGAAAACACTAATTCAATTGTCAGCATTTAGGTTGCGTCTAACCCTTTTTAGAAGGTCATGGCTGCTTCCTGTTTTGACCTGATCATGGCAAAAGGGCGATGCGGGAGCAATACACACAAACACACATACACAGAGATCTCTCCAATTACACTTCCACAGAGGCCCGGAGTGCATGTGTGCATGTCTGTGGCAGGGGTCAGAACTATTTCAATAGGCTCCCCATTCACCTTTATCAAAGGATTCTCATCCTCTTTCAACAGAGCAAAGCATATCTAAAGGCTACTCTGCATGTGTGCATCTCTGTCAGTAAAAGACCTGTGGTCTGCCTCTCTCTCATGAGATCCTATTACTTTTGTCAAAAACGCTAACAGAACAAAATGTTAGCAGAATAGTTTCAACTTGTGCCTAAAACTGAAAATTCTCATAAAAAAAATCATTTACTCACCCTCATGTTCAAAACCCATAGGACTATCTTCTGCAAAACACAAAAGGAGAACATTAGCATGCAATTACAATGAATAAGGACTGAAGCTTTTAGATATCAAACAAAAAGCTAAAGGATGGTAAAGGCCATAAAAGTGTCAGGAGAAATCTTTTTAATGCTGAAGGGATGATAAAATGATATAAAAGGCCCCAAGTTCATTTGAAGAAGGGAGAGGACAGATGACAGGCATCACTGTTAGAGAACTCAAAGACTTTTTAAACAAGAGAATGTATTTAAACAGAAAGGTGATGCTGTTAGGCTCTAAATAAGATGGTATAATCTTTAATTAGCCTGGAAGAACTATGATCTTTACTTATGAGCTGTATAATAAACAAAACAGCAAGAGAATGACAGAGACAGGCAGAAACAGACAGACACAAATGAAATAACTATGGCGACATTGCAGTTTTATCTCTATGTTTTTATGTCTTCTGTGGGCATCTGTGCTTATATTTAGCATGCTGATGCAGTTTATTGAAGTCCATTTAAGGCTCAGATCAATAGAAGCCATAGAGGACAGACCTGCCTGGCCCTCTGGCCCCATCTCATGATCTAACCCACAGTTGGATTCAGATTCAACCAACAGAATATTTGCTGGAGGCTACTGGTTCATTGTCATATTGATTAAGTTGTTTGGTGCTCTTTAAATGACAGCCACCAGAGAAACTAACAGAAGGATTTGAAGAAGAGACAGAAAGAGAGCAAGAGAGAGAGAGAAATGTGATGTGGTTGAAGTGAATGAGTGAGGACAGTGTTAACACCACTGCTGAGTTGTGGGCTTGGCTTTGACAAAGTCTGGAAATAATTTCTTCAAAATGAGAGAAAAAGGCAAAATACACACCCATTTCATGCTGGTCCCCTATAGTCTTCACTGGCTAAGTTGGTCAGGTTTCTGATATTCTGTATGTATTAAAAGAAAAAAATTAATTGCATGCAATATTATTCAAACAAAGTAATTCTGAGAACTAAAATTTGCAGCTTTATTGTATTAAAACAAGGATATAGGCTATTCAGTGGTGTTTATGTTAAACACATCTTTGGGTCACTACTAAAAAGCTATCTAATGATGCCAGACAAGCTGATTTGCTGCTGAAGAAACATTTTCTTATTATTATCAATGTTGAAAACAGTTGTGCTGATTATAATTTCTGTGGAAACCTTGATAAATTTATTCCTATTTGAAATCGATTTGAAACAGAAAATCAATTTGCTGAATAAAAGTATTATTATTATTATTATTTAGAGATACACAGATACTACATTTCTCTGCCCATACCTATAGCCAATTATTAAGAATGATATCGGCCGATGCTGATGCAGATACTGATCGTTTTTTCTTAAGGAAATAAAATCTCTTGCAAATAATGCTGCAAACTATACAGGGAACCCTCATGTATTACTCTATATTATTATAGATAACAATTAACAACAAAGGTATTCAATTCAGCTGCTATTTATTTTCAGATAAAATAATTACAAAACATTCCTGGGGTAAATGTGACGTTATCTGACATATTGTTCACAACCTGTTTTATTGACGCCTTTCTGTGGTTCAAATACAGTTTAACTGATTACAAGATCAGTTACTAGACATGACTAGACATGATACATTCCAGTAAGCTGTACTGTATCTTTCACCATACCTTCTGATGTTCATTTTGTTTTTCGAGATATAACTTGTATTCGTGTGGAAGAAAAAACTTGCGCTCCGCACTGCTGCATGAACTGAGGCGATGCAGCGATCTGTCACGTCACATTTAAGAGCGTCATTTATTGTTTGAATTTTGTGATAAAATGGACAGAATTTGAAAACTGAGACTTTGTTTCTTATCAGAACTAACAAAGCACAAAGCTCTTTGTGATTACTGGATAGGAGGTGCTATTAATAATGCTTGATATACCAAAAAAAAAAAAAAAAAAAGCGTTATTGTCAAGTTAACAAAATTTAACACAAGAGAGATTTTTTTCACACACAGTATGAGTTGCAGTCTGAACAAGTTTTTCTGCACCCTTTTGATTGACAAGATATAATCAGCCTTGATCATCGGCTGTTTTTTAAACAATCGGTCAATGGCCAATAGTGATAATAATAGCTTTTATCGGCCGATACCAATTGAATTATTATTATTTAAAAAAATCCTTTTTAATGTCCTTTTTAATGAGCAATAATGTGTCAAGATCATAATGCATTTTAGTGCATTTTGTTTTTAGAATGCATTTAAAGGTGCTAAAGAGGATGTTTTGTTTTATACATTTTTGCAATATTACTTGAAACTGTCTTTACTAACTGATAAAAGACTATTTATTAGGTGCACTGAAAGTAATAATATTAATATACATCATCTGTGCACGAGGTAGGGCCTTAAAAACATCAGCCAATCGTTTACGTGATCATCGCGTAAACGATTGGCCCTCTGGCTTGTCAATCACTGCCGTGACGTTCCTTGCGAGAGACGAGCGCGGCTGCGCGCTCCAGTAACTTTCCACACTCCACAGGCGCCGCATGCAATGTTTTTGTCAGGAGACAGGAGTAACAACTGCAGATTATGAGTTACCTGCGGTGAGTCCAACATAATGAATCCACTAACACGACACAGCGAATGCCGGTGGTAAACACTCGTGTTCCAATACTCGTGCACGAGTTTTAGGAGGCGTTCCTTTGAAATTAGCTGTGAAGGAGGGGGGCTGTTCTTACGCATGCACTCATTTCAAAAACTCAGTAACAGTCTTTGGCTTCTCAGTCGACGAAAAAATCCTCTCTATCACCTTTAAATGCAGCCAGACAGGACAGATTATTCCTACAGTTGTTTCCATCTGACAATCATCCCTCTCACACCTACACCTGTAATGAGCCTGCCAATTAAAAGCAGCCAAATGGATCAAACTCAGTAGAACTTTTATCATCAAAAAACTGGAATCTTGCATTTCTTTTCATTCTGTGCCCTCCTTCAGAAAAGGGGCAGCAGAAGAAACAAAGAAAAAAAGGATGAATAAGGTACTGATGAAGCCTGATCCTCCAGAACTCAAAGAGAAATGAACTCGACCTCTGCAGGCCAGCTCTCTAGTACCTTCATCCCTGCTCTCCTTTTACTGAAAGTGCAGCTCTTTCATCCTTCATCTGCACTTTTCTCACGTCTTTCACGCAGGCTTTTCTTTGCTGAGAGTTTGCTTATGTTTCTTTTTTTGTCCCATCTGTCCCCTGCTTGATGTTATCTTTTTCATCCCACATTCCTCTGAAGTCTTAAGTGTAATTTTGACATTTTACAAAAGCTGAGTATGGGTAAATGCTGGCCTTATGTAGAATTGGGGGGTTGGGGGATTGTATCGTATGTTTCAGCATAATTTGTCACAGCCCAAAACAAACACCAATCATATGCATTTTTTCCCCACTGATTATGTTTACATTTGTGATCTACATTTTTTCCTCTCCTCATCTTCTATTGTTTACATTCATAATGAGTGTGTACCACTGTAGATTTAGCCAAGTCAAATTGAACTTGCCTGAACATTAAGAGGCAGCTGTGATTATATTTCTGGCACTGATGGTTCGGCCACTTCGATTCTCTCAGACAGGTTGCCTATCTCATTTATATCCTGTTTCTCTGTGCTTTGGTCCCTCGTTCTTTTTCTCTCTCAATCTTTCCCCCTGGAAAAACAAAACATAACCATGGGGGACACATCAGTGTAAGTGAAATCATATCATTCACAACTCACTGGTAAGGATCATTTGAGCTGGAATAAGTGAACTGAAGTTTGATGTCAAACCACCTTTTAAAAAAACCCATGCTGTGTCAACTGCTGAGAATAGAATTAAAGAAAACTTTCAAGTCACTTATATTGATATTGGTATATTTTCCTCAAGGCAATGGTGCCCTCTTCAGTTGCTATAGGTAAAACACACCCTCAGATCAGAAGTGGATCAGGATGTACAGGATGAATACATATGTTATGTAAAATAAATAAATAAATCTTATCACTTTACTAAAATGAAAACTTAAACCAAACCTGAGAAAGGAAAACTGAAAAATGCTCCCTTCCCAACAAGTATATGGAAGAAGGAAGACCTCAAGGCACATCTGAATGTAATGTTCACACAACATCCTGTCTATTAAGATGCCTCCATCTGGATGCTGTTTGTAGGCAGCACGAGGTTGTAGGGAAAAGAAAGATACACAGAGGACAATTCTGAGTGCATTCTTGGTTGAATGCAATAAAAATGGCATTTGATAAAATGGTTGAAAGTAGTAATTATGATTAAATTTCTATAGATACATAAGCATTCATGAAATATTTTCTAGTCTCACCGCTAAAGCTCAAATTTTTTCTAGACATTCAACATGACATTATCATGAGCACCAAGGCAGCAAGACAGTTGTTAGTATTTCAAACAGTCATTGACAATCAGTTGGACCATTTTCTCCAGCATGCCTGTAGTAACAAAAATCAACACAAGATGGAGGTAAATACCTTTCTATTTTACATAATTTGCAGGCACAGTGTCTCCTTCAGTGGATTGCCCACTGTCTCCAACACAGCACACTCAAATGACATTAGCATTGTGAAACCAGATAAAGCCACTAACGCCCTCAGTCCTGATCCCTACACTAATGCAGGCTCACAGACATGCTATCGCTTTCAATCACAGATACACACACTCTGCATGGCTTGTAACATCATCCTTATGCATCATTTCTTTTGAATACTGCAGAAGAAATTGAATTGGATGAATTTTATAATTTCCCCACATGTATATAGATGTATAATCTATGTAAATGTATATACTGAATAACAAAAATGAAGCCTGATTTTATGACCAATAAGATTTATTGAAAATTTAGCATTTTATAATATAGAAATAAAAATTTTATAGTAAAACAGAGGCATGAATCTGAGACCATTTTAGTGATGTAGTTTGTCAAGTTAATTGCATTATTTTACATTAAAACTAACTACTGAATGAAAATATTTCAGGCCTGCAGATTAACGGGTTATATTTATATTACAGTGATGCATTTGGATGTTTGACGTTTACATTTTTTGTAATTACCATTATTTTCATTAGTCAGAATGTAAAACAGCGTTATTATTTAACTCAACATAAAGGCATATACAATGAATACCATGATGTAAATAACTACATAATTTATTTAGTTCTTTGATTTTGGGGTGAAATATAACCTGGACATGTTCTTGTCAGTTTTCATGAGAGTCAGACAAAAGTATCTCACTATGAATAGCAATACACACATTTTGATGGACGAAAGCATGTGTGTGTTTTATCACTCTCTATTAAAAGTTATGTTAGTGGAAACAGCTGATTTGGAGAAGAAATGGCTTAATCAGTCTATTGCTTTGATCTTGATCTTGTGTGTTTTTTCCTTTTCTTTCTTTGCATTTTCTCTGATTCATTGCTTTTCGATCTTTACATTTTGTGTCTCAATCTCCAGGGTTTCAATCAGAGAATCTGACCCTTTGCCCTCTCGCCATTCCATTACCAAGCCAACACACGCTGCTTTAATGCCCAATATTAATATTTGACAAGGGATGCACAGTGACCTTAGAGGGTCAAAGGTCACTTTTCAAGTATGCACACACAGAGGGAGGGAAAAGCAATAACATTTAAAAAGAGGGAAATTATCACCCCGGTCCCAAAAAAGACACAGACAAGAAAATAAATTATCTCAGTTGGCTCTATAGTGCAAGTGATCTGATTTCATATTAGACTCACATAGTAAGGCAGAGGATACCGGGGCTGTTTCAAATCAATAAGGCTAAACAAATCGCATCCCAACACACACAGTATGCCTCTCCCAGGGCCAATTACCAGTTAGGTGGAGGGCAGAGTATCTTGGATGGCAAACAGAGCCAAATAACCCAAAACAGATAACAGAGGTATGCTGATGCTGACAAACCAATAAGAATGACTTGTTCCTTGTGTCAAAGTACCGCTGGCATCAGGTTTAATAACCTGTGACGCTCCTTCTGTCAGCACAACGAGAGAAGGACATGTTCCTAGACAAAGGTGCATGTTAGTCACTTATCAATAGGTTATCCAATAACATTCAATATAACACCTTAATGTTGTTCCAAAACCATATACTATTTTCTTTTTCTGAGGAAAACATATATATTAGGCAGAACGAAAGCATCACTATTGGCTTTCATTGCATGGGGGGAAAAAGATGCAATGAAAGCCAATTGTGACTGAGGGTGAAATAAAGTTTGAAATTATATGAAGGTAACTAAATGGAAATATACTGTGTGAACTATCCTTTTAGTTAATGGGTAATGATTGGATAACAGGAATGTTGTTCCTGGAAGAACAAAGAATTCATATCCAGGGATATGTATTGATACATTTACCAAGCAATGCATCATTGCGGATTTTGTCATATAAAAGACTGAAGCTGAGTATTGTGATTTAGGTTTAGAAAAGAGAAGGAATGAAGGGGTTGACAGGGTGAAGGAAGAAAGGAAGGAAGACAGAGAGGTTGGGGAGAGAGAGAGAGAGAGAGAGAGAAGGGGAAGAAGAGAAAGAGTGAAAAAGGATGATTGGGGCTCTGACGAGGGAGAGAGAAAGAGAGAGGGGGGTTTAAAACGTCAGCGTATGTAGGAGCCCTGCTGCCAGTCTGCATGTACTGATATGCGCGACGCTCGAGGAGTTTGCGCTCCGGTCAGGCTCGCGCACTGGGATCCTAACCGTCACCAGCACATAAAAGCGCGGATAACGGAGATGATTCCCTTCACACAGCAACACGAAACGGAGCAAAGTGTACGCAGATTGCAGCGATGAAGTGCCCTGTCAGTTTCCACACACCTTTGGATGTGACGAGCTCCAAGTAGCGGGAGTTTATCGTGACAGACAGCAGGTGGGATTCCACTCAGAGGAGAGCTCGCGCTTGACTTTTTGTTGGACATGGGACCGGGTCTCGGCTGTTTTGGATACGGTACCGGAGGAACCGCGTCTTCTTGAACGAAGAGCTGTCGACAGCAGGACAACGACGAGATGCGCTCCGACCACAGCTTCATCCTGCTGCTCCTCAACGGGACAGCGTGCTTGGTGAGCGGCTACGGGGGTGATTTGAGGTCTAAAGGGTTATATTAAGTTTCAGTATTGTGTTTATTGAACCGAACGGGGTCTCTGTCAATGGTTGAGTGGTGCGCTTCACGTGGCCGTCACCTGTGCGTCAAGGGGTGGTCGTTATCGTCTTCCCGCCGTGCGCTCGAGGGCGGGAGTTGAGGGCGCGAGCTCTGGATGGACTCGCTCGAGCGCGTATTGACTCTTTCTTGAACGTCATGGTTCGCTTCGCGCGCAAGGGGTCCCATGCCTATTCTGCGTAGTTTGTGTGAGTTTGTGTTGGAGGAAAAGGATGGGGAAAAGAAAGATACGGTGAGAAAATTCAGGGGCGTCATGATCCTAATTTTTCGAGGGAGCGTCAGTGACCGAACATGACATGACCAAAAATGTATATATTTATAAAAAATAAAGAAAGAAAAGAAGAAAAGAATAAAGAGAGAGATGAAAAGAAAACACAACGTAACAATGCTAAAAACTTTTTTTGTAGAAAATATTTAAGCAATATCACACGATCAAGTGTGCTGAATCATTTATTTACACAGCTCAGTTGTGAGTGTGATAGTGCTTTTGTACAGTTTTAAAAGTAATTCAAATGAAGTAACTTGAGTTTCAGACCAAAATCATCTTCTTCTTCTTCTGTCAACGAAAATATTTCCAATAGAAGTTAAAGTCACCATGAAATCAAAATTGACAGTTCTTGTTTTTCTTATGGATTATTGCAGCATTTATTACAAATTATTTTTGAATCAAAATAACTTCCCCTCCAATTGCAGTGACATATCTTCTCTTCTCTGATTACGTGTTTACTGGCGCGAGGGCGGGACAACCTGTCACTCATATGAGATCACTGCAATAGCAAACAACAACAACAATCTAACAATCCAATCAATTCCCGATGGCCCTACATTTGTTCTTGTCTAGTAAGTGTTTAACTAGGATATACATCACAATAGGGAATATTCTATCACTAAGAAAAGCACAGCCTGAAGCCGGTCTAGAATATTCTACTCCAGGTTTTCCATTTTTCCATTTCACAAATAGTGAAATAAAATAGTAAATAGTAAATAAAAATTCACTTTGCACCACTCACATACTCTAGTCTGCAAGACCATGAACACACTCAAGCATTCTGCTACATACTGATATAAACTGAAAGTATAAATATAGTTGTATATAGTTGTTTTTCTCAGTGCGAAGAGACCAAGTTTCAAATTCCTGACCTAAAATTTGATCAGTCAAGTCATCTACATTTATATAGCGCTTTTTTTTTCTCTTTTTTTTACAGTACAGATTGATTCAAAGCAGCTTCCCAGTGATAACAGGAAAATTATCATTTGGACATTTGCAAAAATTTTGTTTCCATTGCAAAAAAGTGTTAAAATGGTTGCATGACAGTTAATAATGATTTATTATTATTATTATTTAGGTGAGGGCAAACAATTTGTGAAAGGTATGACTCAATTGAACTAAAATTGATTTCTGTAACAGCATATTTAGACATTTTTTTTCTGACATGACTTGTGAAACTAATAATAATAATTATTATTACTATTATTTAGCAGCTCTCAAAATCCACTTTGCGCAACAGTCTGAGGGCGGCATGTGCCTCCTTTAAATAGGCATGGCACTTCTGAGAATAAGAGCTCTGAGAAAATCTCCACCGCTAACATTTTAATGAAAAATTCCTGTAGGGGTTGGAGTCAGTTGTTGTCTTGACACACTGTACAGAGTCTTACGCTGCTCTTGGTGTCCCTATGGCTGATATCAATGAGCAAAATATCCATAATTTAACTTTAGAGCAAAGGTTGTGTACGGTGCCTGTTTTTTATGCACCTGCTGTGAGGGTGTTATAGCTTAACACCCGCAGTCTAAATTTAATCCCCCTCTGGCAGTCTCTGTGTTACAATTATCTGCTGTGTAGCTGGAATAATTCATGACTTCTTCTTTGACACGTTTTAATCCTCTTGTATTCTGCAGGGATACAAAATTATGTCATTAAAGTGGAAAAACAGAAGCATATCAGAATTAGGAATCTAAACAGCAAACAAGCATTGCTTTATTTGTAGAGTTTAATTATGCCACATACAGGGTCTTTTTTAGGATGTTGCATTAGTACAAATCCAGCTTCCTGCTGTAAAGCCTCCCATTTGGCTACTTACATTTGTCTATTCGGAAGGGGGCGGACAACTAATAACCATGACAAATCTTCCTTAGAATAATTACAAAACACCTACGTGTAATTAACTGAGCGGGGATGCCAGTGAGAGGAAATTTAATAAGGTCACATTCCCTTAAATATGTAACCCAAGTTTGGATTTGATGGGGGGAAGTCCTGAGAGAAATACGTAGCATACATACCAGGGCATCACCAATCTTCTGGGCTTGACAGTTTTAATAAAGAAAAAACACAGTCTTATAGAAATGGTTCATATTTTACTTCATGATTTGAAACATATATATATATATATATATTGTCAAGAAAAGAAACAGACTGAAAAGAGCAGACTCATAAAATTACAGGTGAAGGTTATAAGGAATTTAATTAAAATGCCATACTTGGTTTTCTTCGTGTGGCCTGCAGAATGCTGTCAGTGAATACCTTCAGATAAATAACCATACTTTACATCAGGAAGACACTAATAATGTAATTATCCAATTTAGCTTACGGCGTTAGGTCATTTATCTGCCACATTACTTAAAACCTGAGGGGAGTCAGACGCAAGAAAATGGCTTGTGTGTTCGCACACCTAAATTGGGCATCATGGGTAATTCATTTACCATGTGACAGTGATAAATTATAGAGCAATCTGTGAATTATCCCTTATTAAACACTATTATGCCATTATTATTAATAGACATGTAGAGCACATTAATAATCAACCCTAATTTTCAGCGGATTTATTGAAACTAAAGGGCCTGCTTTAATAAAGCCTTTAAGCGTTCACCTAGTTAAACTCAGGAGCTTTTATTAAATCTGTGCCCTTTGCCATGAGCTGACTGAATTTAGCAACTAAGAAAATCAACTGATGCTTATAAGGTTAGAAACATCTAAAACCTGGCCACATACACATTACAAGTTATGGGAGCGAATCCACAAAATTATCATTTTGTCTGAATACAGAAACCAATCTCGAAATCCTGACAGCTGACATATACTGTTGAAAACCATAGCAGTGTTTTTGCTATTTTGACCTGTTTGATGTTTTCTATATTTTAATTACAGTAGTTGTTCAGTTTGATTCTGTACACAGTACATAGACTGAAAGTCGTTATGAAATACCTATACCTAATGCATCTTATTGATCTGTTTGTGAATGATTCATCTATCCATGTTTCTTTTTTTTTTTTTAAACTTAATCTTGCAGTGAAAAGGCAGACTTCTCAATGGCAACATCTCCAGACTTCTCCAATCATTTAGTCTGCTTAATCCCTGCCTTTTTCTTACAAATGACTGCAAGCTTGCATTCAGATCTGCCTCTGTACAATCAACAACCGTTGGATAGAATTAAAGGGTGAAATCTTAATCTTAACCCTCTTCGAGGGTGTTCTTCGAGTGTTGGTCAAAAATGACAGATTTTTTATTTCTATTTTTAATGAAATGAATGTACTATATTTTAGTTTATTTAATATTTTGTAATAATTTTATGGTAATAAATTATATTTACGCTGTAGTTATAATCCATTTATTCACTTTTTGAGCATAGACCGGAAAATTAAATTTCCTGTCATAAATTTTGAATGCTTTTAGAGCACAGACTTAAATTTGATCTCTTTTCAGAGGTAACACATGTTATCTCTTTGTTAATTTTTGCTAAAGTGAAAAAAGTTTTAAATAATAGTTTTAAATACTATTTTCAATTTTTAGATGAAATATATATTTTAAAAGCATGTTTTACTCTAAAATTGCAAGAAAATCAAAGCCATAAATCTAAACAAGTTGTATTCCAAATTTCAGCTTGATATCTCAAAAAATTAGCTTTCAGTAAGATTTTGTTTGGCTGCATTACCAAAACTTTTCACAAGATGAAATTTGTCTCTCATTAATTTTAAACGCAGTCATTTTTGACCACGAGGAGTACAAGTGTGACCTTCTCGAATCATGTCCTTGATTTGTGTGCGTGTTCACATAGCAAGTGCCAAAACTTTACCAATTTTCGTACCATACCAATTAAGTAAAATATTTGAAAAAAAAAACAAAGCGTAAAATTTTTCAGTCAAAAATGACTGAAGAGCACCAGAAGGTTAATAATGAAATCTGAGAGATGTCTGTCCATCCATAGACTGCCTTTGCAACAACCACTTTGATGCTTCAAAAAGTTAATAAAGAGATCATAAAACTAATCCATTTGAATCGAGCGGTTTAGTCCAAAAAATATTTAATTTAGGCTTTTACTCGCATGTAAACATTGATCAGCGAACATAAGCAGAAGCTCAACCTAACCTGAATGATGCACAAGAACCTCTTCCGGAAGCTCAAATGTGCTCCACAACCAATGAGGTTCATTCTCGTGTGTTACGCAGCTCATTTGAGCTTCCAGAAGAGGTTTGTTCTTGTGCGTCATACAGGTTCGTTTGAGCTTCTGCTTATGTTTGCTGATCAATGTTTACATGTGAGTAAAAGCTTAAATTAAATCTGTTGGTCATAAAAAGAGATCAAGTCTCTTCAGAAAATTTGGACTAAACCATTCATATGGATTTTTTTTACGATCTCTTTATGAACTTTTTGAAGCTTCAAAGTGGTCGCTGCAAAGGCAGTCAGTGGACGGACAGACATCTCTCAGATTTATCAAATATGAACAAAAGTATTATGAGTTTGTAATAACATGAGGGTGAGTAATTAAGGACAGAATTTTAATTTTGAGGTGAACTAAGCCTTTAAGTCTCCACCCTACTTTTTTTTTTTTTCTTTTTCCATAATCCATATCACTCGGGTATACTTCACAATGTGGAAAGAAGATCTGCTGCTTCTTGACTTGACAACGAACCGAAATAAGCACTCAGATAGGAAGTGACAACAATATTTTGCTGCAGTGTGAACATACACTGAACAGATCTATACTGCACACATCTCACTAAACACACCAAAATATAAAAACAACAAAAACATTTTAAATAACAATACACAACAGTATAAAATAAAAAAATGTCCATACTTGCACATTAAGGTAGCCAACTCCTTTCTCTTCTTTAAATATTCACATAATCAACAGTCATCCTTTTCACCCTCTTTCATTCTTTTCACTTTCACTGATTGTGATGATTTAAGTGATTTCTCCACAGAACAATGTCATGCAGTCAAGAGCTTATTGCAGGCAATTACCGCGTTAAACGCGTTTATGCTGATGATATTGGCCTAGCATCATTCTCATTATGAGCTCATTAAATTAATACAGTTACAAGATGTCATTTTTCAGTGCCGGCAGTCCACTTTCTACACAGTCATGAGGGAAAATAAACTAAACACTGACATTAAAATCAGACAACTCCAGTCCATCTGTCTGGGTGAGTGCAGTAAGCTTTGGTTTTTGGCATACACAGAAAAGATTAAAAGACTGTGTGTTAATGTGTATGCATGTGTGTGTGTGTACAAAACATCAAATCACACACTGTTTGTTTAATGCATGTGATCAATATGAGTGAAAGCTGTTTGTGTTTTCAGACCCATTCAGTTTACAGGGACATTTCTTATTGGACCGACATACTCCTAAAACTAAATTACTGAAAAAAGCCAAGTACACAACAGACCCAAAGAGAGAGTGTTTGAAGTCTGACAGTGTCCAATTTTGATGTTTCTTAAACAGCTCTTAAAAATCTGTTTGCATGCCATAAACCGTCAGATATTCTGTGACTCACCTGTTCAACGAGGCCTCTCTTGTCCCTCACGGTCTGCTGCCTTGTCTGGCCAGATTTACTGTACAAAAAAATTCTGAGACTGTCCCCTAGATCGACCCACAGTTCATCTTGAGACAGTAAGTTAGTCACTCAAAGACAAACAAGTCAGACAATGCATAGTACCAAAGGTACTGTGAGATACAGTTTCATTAAACACTGCTGTTTATCTGTGTGATGTGTGTTGAACACTGCTTTTTACGCATTAGCACAGACTGGCTGACCCCTGGTGAAGCCCTAGTAGGTTTCCAATCCACCTCCTTCCCAGAGATGGGCATCATTGGCATGGCTCTCCCTTTTCAAGATAAGCTACAGGACAACTAAATGGCACAGCTTCTATGTATAGATTATTAAGCCCTACTGTCAACATCCAATTATATCTCAGTTAAATGCCACTGTATAAATATTAAAACACTGCTTAATTGAAACTAACGCTATGGTAGTTATCATGCTTACATTATACTAAGCAAGAAAGGCAAGATGTGGACTTTGTAACGTTCTCTTGTCATTGTGATTAGGACCATTTTCTTAAGACCAGAAACACTCTGTGCAAACACAGACACAATGCATCGCAAGTGCATATTCTCTAGGGTTACTGTGGTAAAAAAAAAACCCAGAAAACTCAGTACTCAAGGGGGCGACAGAGTTACCTTTGTCATGTCATGTCATGTCTGTGATATTAAACCAGATGTGTTGTTCAGGCAAACAGCTATACTATGACAGTAGCTGACATGATATACCATACTGACTGTAGAATGACACCGTTTATGGTCAAATGTATGTCAGGACAGAAGGCAAAGTAAAAGGGCCATCAAACTAGACTTTGAGCATGTGAAATTTTCTTTGGACACTGCAATGATCGCGACGTGACGGTCATGAAGCATCTTTAAAAAAAAAAAAAAAAAAAAAGAAAAACTACATACATTCAACATAAACAAATAATAATACATCCAAAATGTAAAAATATAAAATCGACTCCACTTTCCTGCAACATTGCTAACCTGCATCTTTAAAGTTAGTGTTCTTTTAATTTACCAAAGAAGTGGTGCCTTGTTAATTTATTCCCTGTTGTTAAATGTTGATGTTAGTTCAAAATGTGTACATTTTAATGTTAACTTATATGCAGAAAATGAGAGTAGCAGTCTATGGAAGCCATGGAAAAAAAGAATAAAAAAGTTTGTGAGACTTTTATTTCTCACAAATCTGAGTTTATATCTCACATTTCTTAGAAGGAAAAACAGAATTGTGAGATATACTCATTATTCTGACTTTTTCCCCTCAGAGATATGAAATAAACTCACAATTGCGAGTTATAAAGTCTGAACTGGGAGATATAAACATGTAAATGCAAGAAAAAAGTCAGAATTGTGAAATAAAAATGTTATAGGCTGTGTTTAAAAGTGATCTATGTAAAATGTTATAGGTTTAAATATTATTATATGCTGTAACTACTATGTACGTATGTCCCCTATGAACTGCATATGTGAATATTATGTAGACTTACTGTTTACATCAAATTCATGCTGTAATAGTAGACTAATAATTGCAGGTTTTATCAGTCCAGTCTGTGACTTGCAACATAAACGTCTGCGTTTAGTTTCAAAGGGCGTTTTCAGCGATGGTATTCTATAAAAATGAAGACTATCTTCATTTGACATCCAGAGGCACAACAAAATATTTTTCTTTTATTCTGTGGATTTTGCACATTTTCCTCCACTTGCTACCACTATACACGCACAGCTGCAAGTGACGTAACTGTGACGTCTGCTCCAAATGGGTCTATACAATTTTAAATGTTAAAAATGTATGTGTATGTTCATACATTAACCAACATTGCTAATTTACATGAACCTGACAGAGTTTATAAATGTGTCTGTTTTTGCATTTACATACATTAAGGAAAATAACTAGTACTTTTGAGTCTTTTAACATTTTTGCTATTCAAAAACGCGTTCAAATTATGCTTAAGGTTTACCTCTAGTTTGGATTTTAATCAATCCATTTTCATCGAAAGCAAATGATCTGCTGGACCAATTATGATTTGGAAAGCAGGACATATTTGTTTATGTCTGAGGAGGTTCTGGACTTCAAATAGACTTGTAGAGAGGGGCAAAGATGAGTTTCTTCATGGATGCAGTGCTACATCCAGTTTATTTGAAGCATGGACATCTGTCACCATCTGTGAAAGTAGACAGATGGTTATTGTACTACCAGAGCATTGCAGTGACCTCATCAGGGTGTGACAAAGGCATCTGCTGACATCATTAGGGTGTGACACAGGCATCTGCTGGCGAAACCTTCAAGGCTGGATGAAAACAGAGTTATATTGCTTTTCTTATTCCTCCCCCATGGTGTCCACTTAATTTTTAATTCTTGAAATTTTAAAGTCTTTAATTACTAAGCGAGTTGTCAGTTCAAGGATTAGCTCTGAGCCTGGTAACAAATACTGTTTGAAAACATTAAGAATAGTATGTGTTTTAAAGAAAAGTGTATACTTATGGCTTAAATAAATAATGTCAATACGTAAAACACAAATAATTAATATTTTAATATACAGTGCTCAGTGTAAATGTGTACACCCCCTTTGAAAAGTAACATTTTAAACAATATCTCAATGAACACAAAAACAATTTCCAAAATGTTGACAAGACTAAGTTTACTATAACATCTATTTAACTTATAACATGAAAGTAAGGTTAATAATATAACTTGGATTACACATTTTTCAGTTTTACTCAAATTAGAGTGATGCAAAAATGAGTACACCCCACAACAAAAACTACTACATCTAGTACTTTGTATGGTGTCCATGATTTTTAATGACAGCACCAAGTCTTCTAGGCATGGAATGAACAAGTTGGCGACATTTTGCAACATCTATCTTTTTCCATTCTTCAAGAATGACCTCTTTTAGAGAGGATGGAGAGTGATGCTCAGAATTCCCCATAGGTGTTCGATTGGGTTCAGATCAGGAGACAGTGAATCACTTTCACCCTGTTCTTCTTCAGAAATCCAACAGTGGCCTTAGATGTGTGTTTAGGATCATTGTCATGTTGGAAAAGTGCATGACGACCAGGGGCACGGAGTGATGGTGCATTTTCTCTTTCAGTATAGAGCAGTACATCTGTGAATTCATGATGCCATCAATGAAATGCAGCTCCCGACACCAGCAGCACTCATGCAGCCCCACATAAGGACACTGCCACCACCATGTTTCGCTGTAGGCACCATGCATTTTTCTTTGTATTCCTCACCTTTGCGACGGCATACAGTTTTGAAGCCATCAGTTCCAAAAACATTTATCTTGGTCTCATCACTCCAGAGTATAGAGTCCCAGTAGTCTTCATCTTTGTCAGCATGGGCCCTCGCAAACTCTAGATGGGCTTTTTTGCGCCTGGGCTTTAGGAGAGGCTTCTTTCGTGGACGGCACCCATGCATGCCATTCCTCTGCAGTGTACGCCGTATTGTGTCACAGGAAATAGTCACCCAGTTTGGCTTTCTACTTCTTTAGATAACTGCAGTGAACTTGCATGCTGATTTTCTTCAACCGTTCTCATCAGAAGACGCTCCTGTCGAGGTGTTAACTTCCGTGGATGACCTGGACGTCTCTGTGAGATGGTTGCAGTTCCTTCTTTTTTAAATTTTTGTACCACTTTTGCTACAGTATTCTGACTGATAAGTAAAGCTTTGCTGATCTTCTTGTAGCCTTCACCTTTCTGGTGTAAAGAAATAATTTTCTTGTGACATTTCTCTTCCATGTGGTGCCATTGCTGACAGCATGAAATGGGAAGGGGTTTTAACACCCTTTTATAATCAACTGTCTGCTGGACACCTGTGTAATGAATAATTACACTAACCTGTAGTTAAATTAAACATTTGTAGTCTAAAGTTAAGCTTTGCTCCAGAGACTTTCAGTGGGGTGTACTCATTTTTGCATCACCCTAATTTGAGTAAAACTGAATTTTTAGTTCTCTAAGTTATATTATTAACCTTACTTTCATGTTATAAGTTAAACAGGTGTTATATAAAACATAGTCTTGTCAACATTTTGGAAATTGTTTTTGTGTTCATAAAAACAATTTCCTGTATAATAAAAAATTGAAATGTTGTTAAACTGATGTACTGGGGACATAGAGAGTTTAAATTCAGCCTTGATTTTTGCTATATCAGATGTGAAGAACATCCCGTTCAGGCCTAGAATGGAGCAAAAAGTGGTTAGTGATCTTCAGACATTCCTGAATGATGTAAAACATTGGTGTAACAGCACTGAAATTATCATGTTCATGATACTTTACCTTTGAAATGTTATCACTTCAAGAGTCATCCCTTAATACCAGACATTTCTTACTAGAGAATTTATCAAAGGAGTGCACAATTTCATTTCCCCACCCTTCTTTTTCTCCTGCTCTCTGCATCTCTCTCTCTCTCTCTCTCTCTGATTCTCAGTGCGTTCCATGAATGATCCTAACAAGTGCAAATGGGGTCAAATAGATGAGATCTAAACTGCCTGTTAGAGCCTGTCCTATAGTGTTATGGAGAATCCCATTACTTTGCGCATCAGCTGTGCTCTCGGCCGTGGAAGAAGGGAGAGAGAACAGATGTAGTTTAGGATGGTGTTTGTGTCGATGACATAAAATCAAACCTCTTCCGTTAGACTGTCTTGCACTGCTGCCACACATAGCCTTGTTGGATCTTACTGTGTCACCCAGCCCACCCAGCCTCACCCTACCTCACTCACAGATCCATCACTAAAATTCACAGGGCCCAGGACAACATGTTTATGGGTACAATGAACAGTGGTTCTGAACTGGCTTTGTTTCAGAAATCAGACTAAATAGGCCCAACAATGTGCACAGTTAACATATAGTTCATATTGTTGTAAATATAACCAATATGTCAACATAGTTTTGATTATGCATTTGGCTCTCGGCAAGAAAAAAAAAAATCATAAAACACAATATGGTCTGTTTTTACACATTGCAAGTGAATGCACACTTAATTTACATTATATTTTCTTTCTTGTTTAGTTTTGTTCGTGATTTTCTGAAGATGTCACACAACACGTTTGAGTTTAATTGGATGCACAGCCTTTGGCATCAAGAACAAAAGATATGGAAAGCGTTTTCCCTCCCTTTTAAAAGTTAATTATACACTACCTTTTAAAAGTTTGGGGTCGGTAAGAAGTCCCTTATGCTCACCAAGTCTGCATTTGCTTGATTAAAATACAGTAAAAACAGTAATATTATGAATTGTTCGTCAAATTTAAAATAACCGTTTTCTATTTTAAGAAAAAAAAAAAAAAATCTATTTTATTCTTGTGATGGCAAGGCTGACTTTTCAGCATCATGACTCCAGACTTCAGTGTCACATAATCCTTCAGAAATCATTATAATATGATGATTTTCTGCTCAAGAAATAGTTTTTTTTGTGCTGCTTAATATTTTTGTGGAACCTGTCACATTTTTTTTCAGGAATTTTTGATGAATAGAAAGTTTAAAAGAACAGTGTTCATTTAAATTCAAATCACTTTTGATCAATTTAAGGCATACCTGCTGAATGAAAGTATTAATTAAAAAAAAAAAATCTTGTTGATCCTGGAAAAACATTCCAATCAACCAATCAGATTTGAGGGAGTTAATGTCAAGATTAGGCTTACAACAAGGTTAAGGGTTTTCTTCACAATTCTTTTTCACCTATAATTTCCCTCTGATTTTAGAGATAAGTTATGGGTAAGGTTAGATTTATGGGTAGGGATAGGGTTATGAATATGTTTTTGGACAGGAATGTTGCTCTGGGATCAACAAAAGATTCACACACACACACACACACACACACACACACACACACACACACACACACACACACACACACACACAGGTTTGTTTTGCTATCTTTGTGAGGACATTCAATAGGTGTAATGGTTTTTATACTGTACAGACTGTACATTTTATCCCCCTACGCTACCCCTACCTCTAAACCTACCCATCACAGAAAACATTCTGCATTTTTAAATTTTTAATAAAACATTGTTTTTAAAGCTGTTTTAAATATGAGGAGTCATGAAATGTCCTCATATTTCATGTTTACGTCGTAATACCAGTGTAATACCCATGTCATTATACAAATTTGTGTCCTCATAAATCACAAAAACAAGTACTCTCTCTCTCTCTCTCTCCATACCCAGCCCACCTCTCTCTTCCTGGCCTGTATATACTTGCCTCACCTTGCACAGAACAGATTGTGCTGATTTGCACCCAAATGCACATTCTCTCTGTCAATATAACATAATGCAAAAAAAATTGACAGCCAATTCATGCGCCGCCATCTCACCATGAATACTGAATTAGCCCTGGATCCAGCGAGCATCACTGAACTGAACCCATCCAAATAATTTCAGATGGTCAATTCAAGTGAGATGGGCCATGTAAAGGGGCACGTAGACAGAGGTGAGGAGGAGCAAGGAAGAGACTGATGTTTTTGGCTGGGACTGAGGTCATAGGTGGGTGTAAGGGTCTGCTTATTGGGCTCTTGTGACCCCCTTGAAGCCGGCATAAATTATTCATTAAGAGTCAAACGGCTTGTTTCTTGTGAAATTACCTTTCTCTCCCCTTTGTGTTCTCTCCCTCCCTTGCGCCTCTTGTCTTGGTGTGGAATAATTAGTTCTAAGGGCAGAGCCGTTTGCAGATTTTAATCATGTAACAGAAGGAGAAATCTCCCAGTGTGAGCGGATGAGGTCTGTTGCAAAGAGTGAGAGAAATAAATGTGTCGGCGAACACTCAGGAATCTGAGTGGGATCTGGGGCCTTTAATTAAAAATTGATGTCATATTAGAGATGGAGATTTCAATCCAACAGCCTGAGGAAACACAGGAGCGCACGGCTCTTATTGAGAGACAGAGAGACGGAGAGTAAGAGCGCGAGAGAGAGCGAGAGAGGTAGTTTTCATTGCACCCTGTCTGCTTCCCATCCTCTCCCTCAATTATAGGGAGTGATTTAGAAAATGAAAATCTCATCTCATACATATTGTTTTCTGCATAATATTCAAACTTAATTTGACACTCAGGTTAACAGCACAGTGTCTTTCCACTGGGACATAATACAGTGTGTGTTTGTCGGTGTGCAGTACCTTGAGTACTCAGAGGAGGTTATCATCTGAATCATACCACCAAATTAAAGACACATTGTCAGACTTATTGACATGCACTTGTCAGGTACCTTGATTCATTTTCGACTTTCCTCTTTGGAGACTTGTAAAGATCACGAGTCTGGCAATATATTTCTTTCATGGATTCATATGCAGTGGCTGGTGTTATTTACTTCTTTCTGGCTGACAGTAGCGCTTAACTTTTTAAGCTCGGCCCATAGTGGAGGAAATGTACTGGAATAGGGACCTGTATTTTGTAAATACACAGTAAATAGTTACTGTTTTAAATTGTAATAATATTTCACAGTATTATTATTATTACTGTATTTTTGATGCAGCCTTGGAGAGCATAAGAGACTTTGTGATGCGATTGGGGTATATTTGGGCTAGTTTTGAGTAGCAATTGGGCAACAATTGTTGTGAAAACCTGGCAACGCTGCTGCAAAGGTACTTATAGTTAGTAGAATGTCTAAAGTGGACTGTCGAAATAAAGTGTAACTGGGACTTCTTTCAAAAACATTTTAAAAATCTTACTGACCCTAAAAATTTGAACAGTATGTTCATTTGTATTTGTATTTGTTTCTATGTTGTATTACTGATTTTTCATGTATTAACTGGCAATTATAAAGAATAAAATTAATTTTTATTTACATGTTAATTTTTCGGGACAACCACTAGGGGCTGGGCTTATATGACAGACAATATAAAATGACAATCACAATACATTTGACTTCCATAATGTGATGCATTTTTTTAAACAGACCCAGTGGAAAATAGTGTCTGGTGAACCTTGAACCTTTTTTTTTTTTCGGAGTGTCTATTTACATTAAGTGCAAATAGCGTCCCATGATGGCAAGTGCTATTTACACTAGCTCCACCCGCCAATGTCTGGTTGGGCCCCTCAAGTTTTAAAAAAGATGCATGGAATTCAACGTCTTCAGTGGCGAGTAAAGCTTACATACCTGGCTTTTAACGCGATCAACGCGGGTTCGAATCTACCTTTTTCCGAGCTCGTTCTTCTCCATTTTCCCATCACATATCACATCAGAAAGGCAATTATTTAATAAAAAAAAAAAAAAAAAAAAATGAAAATAATGTTCTAAAAGTTGAAATAAACTGCCTAACAAGTGTTTAATAATATTAAAAGTATTTATTGGGTAGGGTTAGGGAAGGTGTAGAGAGGCAGCATCCTTTTAATAATTTTAATAAATATAATCATTTACTCTCCTGTTAATGTACAAAAATACTGAGGTGCAAATATTAGCATCTAATTAAAATGTACTCATATATTGAAAAGAACTTTTACACTTTTACAATAGAGTATATTGCTATTTTTACTTAGTGTAAATAGCATCTAAATTCTATTTGCACTTAGTGTGAAATTATTGGTGAATATTATTCTTCCTCAGCATTGGTTAAATTAGTAGAAAAGAAAGGTTTCAGAGAGAGAGAAAGATATTGCATTTTGATTTAAAGATTGTGAAAACATACCTTTAGAATAACATTCTGTGATATACTGGACTGTAAGATCTCTACACTAAATTTTGATTCATGTTGCTGTTCAAGTCTAGTCTGGGTAAACCCAGCCTGATCTGCCGGCGATTTGATTTTGCTCGGCAACTCAGTCTGGAAACCCGTGCATTCATTTCTGCTGCGCTTTTAAACTTTTGCGGGAACCAATCACAGACTGGCTTATCCACCTTGCTCGCTATTGGCGGGTATAACACGATGACGATAGAGAAGCGACGGCAAGCAGCTTTCAAACTCTATCTGATCTACCCGTCTCTCGCACGACCGTCACTCCAAAATAACAATTCACAATCACATTGACGCCGATTGTGTTAAGCATTTGCCTTATCTGAGAGAAATGTAGCAGAGCGTTGATCCGACAGTCTCTTCATAGGAAGATTACAAACGGCGATTAATGACACACAATGATTCTCTGCTGTTATTTTGGTGGTTTGCTTGGCGATGTGAGTACAGGACTCTTTTACTTCAATGCCCCTTGATGGTAGACAATATTTTTATTATTTGCTCTATATGTTTCGTCTCCCTGCTTCTTGAATCTCGTGCCGCCTGAGCTGACTGGAATTCTTTTTGATTGTCATGACAATGACGTAGTTTAGGGCGGCTATATTCCGCGTTCATTTACACTGAACCAGAACAGTATCAGAGTCGCCTTTTAACCTCTCGACGATGCTGAATGATTTCTTTAGTTAGCAAACAAATCGAGTTGGTGTAAATACCGATCACTTTCATGTTTTTTTGCACAACCTGCAAAAATCGCTTGATGCCATTACTGGTTCTGCAAACCGCGGATCAATGCTACAAAACAAAACAAACTAACCCTGCGTCTCAATCAGCTCCCTAGTTCCCTAGGTCGTGAATCAGTATATCATGCAAGTGAATGTGGCTGATTCCCTGATCAGTGCTCTGACTACTGAACTAGGGAGCTGATTGAGACACACGGTAAACCTGTCTGGAGTTTTCGCGTCGCTCTGCAAAGTACGTCACCCGGATCGTTGATCTGATTGGTTGAAGGACTATCCAATTGCGTGACTAATGCTCGTTGATCACGCCTCTTGTGCAGTAGGAAATACATAGCAAACTCCCCAGACCAATGTTCAATTTTAAATTGAGCTTGGTCTGGTGATAGCCAGACTAGTTCAAGTCTGAAAAAGGTATATAACAAAATTGCAAAGCTCTTTTATAGGACATTGGAACAAACTGGCATATTCTTTGTTTCAGAAAGGAATTTGAGTTAGGGAACATCGCCTCTCCCCTTCAGGAAGGTTTACATTAATTGCAGTGCCTGTTTCTTTAAACGACTAGGCAAAAACATGTACCTCTTTCTCCAGTGCTATCAGTCTGAAACTCTGTAATAGTGTATCTGTCTGTTCTACTATTGCCAGGGGAGATGTGATTCAAAGAGCCAGAGCTGGCTACACACTCTCACACACTCGTTATGGAATATTTCAGCCCTCTGAGGCCAAAAGGTTGCTGTTTTAAAAGGTTACCCACAGCAGCTTGCAATCCTACCTCTGATAGGAGCTTAATTTAAATCCATATTGAAAAATTCACTTCAAAGACGACAAGTTATTATATGCAAAGTGTTTTTTTCCTTGAACAAAGATTTTTCATAACAATATGATAATAAGCACACATATTTAATTAACAACTGCTTCAGTATTTTGCAATAAAAACTGAAAGTGCATGCAGTATTGAGAAAATCAGACCCTACAGCATTATTATTATAATTAATATTGGGAAAAAATGAAAAACAGTTTGCATATTTGTTGCTTAGAATTTCTTTTTTCATGGCTGACGGGACTCTTTTCATTTATGACACCTTAGTCTGCGACAACATATATTTAATTAGAAAGCTACAATAAGCCCCATTACTCAATTGTAAAACATTTATGAAAGCGTTATTCAACGTTTTCAGACAAGAGCCCATGGAATACAGATCCTCATGGCACTGAGAACAGTCACAGATTCTCCTATACGGATAAATCAGCAGAATCAGTGGTATTCCCAGATGCAGTCGCTTGAGCTCTGCTGAGTAAAATGATGCTGTCGTCTCTTTAATTGGCCTCGGTAGAGCACTGTAGCTGTCCCTTTAAAAGACTCAGGTAGATTGTTGTGCCAGTCTGTTTTTAATTGGCTGGGGTGAAACTGTGTACCTGTCGCTTTAAATGCCTGTTTATTGCCTCTGGAGCTGACAGGCCCACACCGGTCATCTCCCTACTCTTCTCTAAACTGCTTGCATTGTTCTCTTTCTCCCAGCTCCCACTCTCTCTTCTTCACTTTACTGTCTCATTCCGGCTTTGAATGTCATCTGCCTGCTCTCCGGATGCCTTCTTCATTATCGGAGATGCTGTTCCTCCAGCTCTTCCCACCTTCTCTCTCCTCAGGCTATGTTTGGAAAGCCATACTATACTGTTTTTGCAGTGTGTATACAGTATACAAGTTTTCAGATGTGCAAACTGTGCAGTATAAAACTAGAGTAAACTATTTGCAATACTTTTTCCTCACTATATATATATATATATATATATATATATATATATATATATATATATATATATATATATATATATATATATATATTACAATTATTCATCTAACAGACAACAAAGCGATTTATCTACTTTTAATCAGATCACTTTTAACTTAACCAATTTTATTTAATAAAAAAATTGAGCACCAAATCAGCATATTAGACTGATTTCTGAAGGATCGTGTGACACTGAAGACTGGAGTGTAATGATGCTGAAAATACAGCTTTGACATCAGGAATAAATTACATTTTAAAATATATTAACACAGAATACAGTTATTTTAAATGGCAATAAAGTTTCATATTATTACAGTTTTTGCTGTATTTTTTAATCTAATAAATAATTTGGTGAGCACTATCAAAACATTAAAATATCTTATCGACCCCAAGCTTTTCAACACTAGTTTACATACTGTAGAGTGCAGTACTATAGTATACTATTCTCTCTGTCAACGCATCCATTTTTGCTCCTTCAACACCTCCTTCATCCCTGCTTCCAAAACATGAAACCCTAAAAATCATCTTCTCTTTCTGTCGCCTGGAGAAACACCTAAGGCTAGTTGTCAATAACTCTAAATGAGTCACATTTACCACAATGACAAATACCCCCACCCCCATTGCATTCTCTATGACTCACATGACACACACCAGACGGCAAAAACACAATTTCATTATTTATATAGCATGTACTGTTTAAGGCCTTGTAAAATTGTTCAATGAGTGTTTTTCATTCCTGGTGTTTTCCACTGAAACAGAACGTTGAGGTGGGACAGATGGTTTATTCTTTTACAGTAGTTTATTTCTAGTAAATTTTCTCAACTTCTAGGTGTACACTAGCACATAGATGATGGACTAATAGCCACAAAACTTAAATTATGTTTTTTTGTGGAATCTAATCCAATCCTCTATTTAGATGTTACATCATATCCTGAACTGCTGGCCTCTGTGTTTGTATTTTCTGTGAAATAAGATTCTGAGGTGTTACCTGTCCTGATCTGGCTCTGCACTCGTCAACATCATAGCAGATCTTTTCAAATTGTAAAGCCCACATGGGCTCACCTCTAAAGAAGCTTTCGCATTCACTCACTACTTCTCTTTCCCTTTCGCCCCCCTCTTATGCAACCTTTAGCTCCGTGACTCAGTTGCTCAGCTCTTTCTTTAGTTCTTTTTTCCTTCTTCTGCTCAGCTATTTACCATCTGCTGCCTAAAGCAGTGCTCTTGTCCTTTTTTTGTTTTATCACCCAGCTAATCATCCATTAGGTCTCTTTAAACACACCGACCGGCCAGATGCTTACATTGCTAACGGCACAAAAGGAAAGAAACCCCTCCATGGTGCAGTTACAGAATGTACCAGCAGGGGCTATCTGGACCCTAACCCCCTGAAAAACATGAATTCATTATAATCATTCGTTCATTATAATCATTCATCTTACACATTATAATTTATACTGTATACGATCACTTTCCTTTTTGCACTGCTTCAAAAATTGTACTCCTTGTTAAACATCATATTTACTGAGAATAGGTAGCATTTGTGATTGAATTTTCAAAAGTAATTTTTTCATAAGTTATTTAGGCTTATTCACTGTTAAAACTATTCAAACCATTTATGTTTTGGTCCCTGAGCGTATATATATATATATATATATATATATACACACACATACACACACACACACAAAACATTGTATATATATATTTTGTTTTTCTGTTGGTCATATTTAATTCACAGTAATACTAGAGGAAAAACAGAAAATAATAGGAAGGACATGATGTGAGCTGGACTCAAAAAGGTTGAAAATCTCAAAAAATGAAAATTCTGCCATACTTTACTCACCATCATGTCATTTCCAATCTTGTACTGTAAGCATTTCTTTCTCCTGTAGAACACACACACACAAAGATATTTTGAATAATGTTCCAGCTGTTTTTGTCCACATATACATATTGTAAAGGTAGAATGAAGCAACGCAATTGACACTTGTGATAAACAGTTCAAAGTGTATGCCTATTTTTTAGATTGACATGCACTAACCACAAGGCTCAAGCAATTTTGTTTTAACACTTTCCTATTCCTGGCATCAGTGCTCATTATGGGCTGTATCATACACCTGGCACAATGTGGCGGCAGGCACGACACAAGTGCTTTTTGCTAGTTTCAGCCCGACGCAGATATAATTTTCACACCACATGGGCGAGCTGGTCTGAAAACGAGATGTGTTCAGGTGCATTGTTGGCGCATTGCTATTTTGAGCCAACTGAAATTGACCAACAAATACCTGGTCTAAAGTCAAGTAGTAGTGCAGTATTTTTTTATTATTTAAAGGGTGCATTATTAATATGCGGCTATAGGCGGGTACACAACGTGCGTACACTCTTGTTGCACACACAGGGACGTGCAGCAGCACACAAACATTTTTAAATATTAAAAATAAAAGGATTCCTCTCTGGAGAAGTGTTCAGTCTTTCCGCTTGCAAATCCCGCCATGTAAATAGCGAATCCACCATGGTGTAAGCGCAACTGGATTTTAAAGGGAATGAGAGATGGGACTCTGATTGTTTTACTGCACGTTATGCCTGAAAAAAACTCATGACTCATTAAGAGACTAGGAACAACCCTTTGGACCATGCGCCTGGTGCGCCGACCATTTTTTTCTGTCATTAAACTAGCAAAAGTCAAAATAGGACCCTATATGTTATCATTTGTTTTGGCGTTTATGCTTTTTGTCCTTGTGTGTAACAACAGAGGTTTTGAATTCTTAGAAAACAAGTTTTGCGACTCAAAGCAAGTATAATCGCCATAAACTCATTAAAGTCCAGATTTATTTGGGATCCCATAAACAAGTCACTGGTGCGTAAAGACTTCATACAAATTAATACTCAATGAATAAATGGGATTTACTGTGCTTTTTATTACAGAGAACCTCTCTCCCCTAATTGAGCCTGCACCACAGAGCTATTTTTCATCCTTGTCTTTCCTTTTCCCTCCTCTGTTTATCACATCTAGCCTTTTCTTTCTTTCTCAACCCACCGTAATTCACATGAAAGCTGAGTGTAGGATTAGAGAGCTGGTCAATCTAGACAGCATTACACTTTCAGTACCAATGCCTCCAGCTGCGTTCCTCCCCTCCCATGAGAGTTTCATCTGGCAAAAAAAACATATTGTGTTATTCCACCCGCAGTGTTTAGCATGCTGCGCTGTCTTGCACTGCTCACTTTAAGTGGTTGAAGGAAGCGAATGTAGTCAAAACCACATCAAGTCTGTAGGATGATGAAATGGTTGATTTAGTTACAGATCTTATTAATAACAGGCGGAGGAACATCCCTGTCAAGAGGTGCAGAAAATTACAGTGATATTGGATGAATCATGTCCTTAATTTCTCATGGAGGGCAAAGAAGTTATAAAATCCAATTCATCTCATTCAGAGATGCTTTCATTTTGTCACTTGATTCGTAGTGTGGATTATAATATCCTGTCAATTCCCTACCGTCCCCTCCTTGTTATTTATGGTTGGACATTTCTCAACAGAACCCTTGAAATGAAGTTTCCTTTACCAAAAATAATCAAGGATGTCTCCATTTTAGGACTCGGAAGTGCTTTCAGTGTCTCTTCACTAAACACTTATGTGCAGTAACCATCCACCAAAAAATAAGAAAATGTATCTCTTTCTCCTTTTTTCATTTAATTTCGTCTTTAGCATGTGAAGTAATCTAGTATTCTAAACCTGGCATTGTGTACTGCAAATAGTGTGGCTCTTATTGTGGCTATAAATATTGACAATAAGTACATTTATTAGCCATCAAAGTTACAGCTTTTAAAACAAGGAAAGTTCAGCTTTTTTACTTGCTCTTGATGAGGTCAAGGCTTGTAAGCTTGTTGGAGAAAACTGGCCGCAGATCAATATGCGAAGTCAACTTTTTTCCCAACATATTGGGAGTAAAGGAGAGAGAGATAGCAAGAGAGAAAGCGAGAGAGAGAGATGAAGACTGAAATTGAGATCAGGTTATAGGAACAGGAGGTAATGGTTGCTCCTCACCCCTCCTCCATTGAATCTTCTTCACATTCATCCTCTTTTCTGTGAGGAAAAAAGAAAGAGAAAGAAAATGAGAGTGAAGTCTGAATAGATTAAAATCAATATGTCTACCTGCTTTTTATTTTTGTTCATTATTAATCTGGGACTGAGATGCTTCTCCAGGGAGATATGGGAGAAATGGGATTTACTTGCAGGGCCTCCCTGTGTGCCATTTCTGAAGGTGGTTTGAGCGGCACAAGTGAAATAAGCTCTGGAAAAGAAAAGGATGCAAAGAGATGAAGAATTGCGACATTCCAAAATCTTAACTTTACTTGAAAAAGGACATGATTGATTGATTAACTGATCATACAATACATTATAGAATTACTTCTGCCTTCTGGAAGAAACATCACTCGAATCAGAAAAGTGTATCCAGACTGGAGTGTTTACTCCTCAGAGAAGTATGGGATGAAGAACAAAGCTTTTAGTTGGTGAAAACAACATTGCATCATTCAGCAGAGGGACGCAGAAAAGAATGTGTGTGACTGTAGAGCACTCATAAGCAGTAGTATTTGTCAGTTGTTTTTAATTAAATAATGAATTAGAAATAAAAGAATTTAGAGTTTTAAGCAAATCTTACAAACCGTTTTGAGATTTGTTTGTAAGACAGGACGCCACAAAACAGACTGTGATATAAATCATTTTCACACTGCAGTCTATTATGTCAATGCAATCCACAATCAATGCCATAAAACCTTTCGGTCACACTGACAACATGGGATAATGTACAGTACAGTCAGCTGGTCATCATCACAAAATAAACCTTGACAGAGTGATTAGGGCATGCTGAAATAAAATAAAATATACTGAAATAATTTTAATATGTCAGAAAAATTGGCCACAAAGTGGTGCGCGAGACTAGCACAGCACTGTAGGAAATCATTTACCTGGGATAGCAGTAATTTATAAAAGTGATCATTATACAAAAATATTTGTATAATATATAATATGTCTGATAATACTTGAACACTTTCATAAGATTTAGGCAGAATTTGACAAAACTTTCAGCACATATCAATATGCATGTCGAATACAATGTCTCATCAAGACAGGTGTTTCCAAGCAGAATAATGCAATTTAATATTTATACTTCCAATTAGCCAGCATGACATTGATGCAAGACCTGCTCTGCATAGCTGCTGAGCAGATTAGCAGCTCTGCAACGGAGCTAATGTAGAATTATTCAGTCTGTAGAGGCGTTACACGCTCGTCAAGGCCGGTTATTAATCCACACGTTCTTTTATAGAGACCTCTTTTATAGAGCACAAAGAAGTCCACGCAAGATCCAAGCAAAGTGACTGAGAACCTGAAGAAAAACGGGCACGACCACAGAAGACTGAATTAGCCAGAGCGTGTTGCGCTAATCCGTACTGTATAAAACTGAGTCTGTCTTATCAAGATTGGAGATAGGCACTTAGAGTAAAGTAAAATGAGTAACAGGCATGAGTAAGCTTGATTAAGCCGGAATAAGCCTGCGTAAGACGAGATGAGATGGGCGGGAAGCATCAGAGTGGGCTGAGGGATCAGGGTTGAAACAGGGCAGCATACATTATGGAAGAGAGAGATCCTTAAGCTCAGTGGATCAGGCCTTCCCTGACAGTGAGAACAGACTCATACACACACACATACACACATCAGACAGTTACACACAGTCTGAATATACATGCTTATATAGTCTGGCAGCGGGATCTCTCTCACACACACAAAGATAGGCAGAATTCTCAAACACTGACTATGACTGCATACATTTACTGTGAGGGTGGACTGGCATATATTCTGGTTGGAATATATAAGTCCAACCTGCTGAGAAATAAATGTGGGTTTCAAATAAGGTCTCTAAAAGTCCGTATTCTGATCTTTCTTCCCTTCCTTCCTTGTTTTTTCCTTTGTATACTCGGCATTCAAAACCACCATCATATACCTACTCATAGGAAAATTCACTTTTCTCTTTAATATCTCAGTTGTTTTTTTGGAGAAAACAAGAATAAATGTGAGAGCATAATGGTTATATGTTTTTGTCCAGAGAAAAATACTCCAGTAATTTCATAATCACAACAATGTCCCAAACTGTACTCAGATTTGCTGAAAGATTCCAATTAAAAAGCCACAGATTTCAATATGAACCCAAACTTTTCACATCAAAGTTTTCGCAAAACATGATTATCTGAGATATGCTATCCACAACAATTTTATAGCTTGTCTACACTTACTATCAGTCATCTCATTCATGTCTGTTTATCATGCCTGGCTTGTCTGTCAGGACATTGTCTGTTAAGTTTACAAACATTTCCTTTAACCCTTAAACACAACACAATGCGTAATTTAAAATATGGGTGAAACACCTGTGAAAAATCTATGCAATAATTTCTTTCATATGACATGTTGGAACCAAACAACACTTTGCACAATCTATGTAACTTATTAAAAAACATAAATGCTAACATTAACTATAGTGTTTATTTTGCTACAAAAAGAGCATTTAAAGTGGAACTAAAGGTTCCTTCAGTGAATCACACTGTCGTAAATACTCCAAGCGCAGCTCTGGACTACAACGACTACAACGCTCACCAGCGCAGTAGTTTTGCAAATACATTAAAAGAAATCTCGATGGAGGTGGGTAATTTTCAAAATTGTCTTATAAAGTCATAATATATACATTGTTTTTGAATTACCGTAAAGCATTTTGTCACTCTCGCGTGAACGTGAACATGAGGCGAGATTGTGTCGGGTCGATGCAGCTCAACTTGCAAGTGCTGTTTTCTGGCGTAGACGTGCCAGAGGGGGTTAGTGCTCGCCTCAAACACACCACTACAAGTCAATTAACCATCGTCAGGACTTAGAAAATTATTTATGAAGGTAAAAAAAGTTACTTAGCTCTGCTTTAAAACAAGTGATTACTGTTAAAACGATCAATCATTTTTCAAGTAGTACACTGAAATACACCATCCAAACACATACACCGTCCAAATACACTGTTGGTTTGCTAAAATGTTCACCTTGGTGAATCAAACTAAAACTGTGTCCTCCCTTTGAACCTACCTCAAGCTCAGAGACACTTGGCACTCCAGAGGCAAGTCTCAGTTATATTTTTATGCTCTGGAACAGATGGAGGTGAAGACAGAGGTCACAAGACTATAGGTAGTGTGAGATGGCATCAGTTGACTTGGACACCATTGGAAGTGGGAATTAATTTTCTTGGTTGCGATCCATGTCGCCACAACTCGCAAGGTCTCTGCAACCCATAAACCTCGAAGTGAGTTCTGTCTCTGGTGAAGTTAGAAAGCTTCTGTACAGCATGAGACTGTTTCCTAGAAATGAATGTGTCTTTTGGGGAAGTTTTCGCTTTGAACCTGACCATGCGGATACAATGCAGCTCAGGCCCATGGCTCAGAGAAACAGACCAAACAGAATTTACAGATCATCAGATAATAAACAATACATCAAAGCATCATTGTTCTCTGACACGCTGTAACACACACACACATAAACTTGTGAAGTGTTACATCCAACTATTTGATCCAAGGTATAAGAGCTCTTGTTGGATAATCTGTGTATGAGGTGTTTCAAATAGATCATTACCAACCCGTAATTACCAGTTACACCCACTCTGGGGCTCTTCAGCCATCCATGAGCCCACATAACGAGGCATCTCTTCCACCTCCACAACTCTCTATAATACAGTAAAAACACAGAGACACACACACAATTTTATCTAAGAACACACTAACACCCTTCTCTCCTCTTGGACTACTTCCATCCAACCCCAACCCCTGTTCATGGCTTTGCTTTATAAATAAAATGTTAAAATATATTAAAATTAATTTTAAAATGAATATTAATTTGAATACAAATGCCCTCTCTTCAACACTGTGTTTCTTGAGGATGGCGTTAAAATCTAATGATCTCTCTTTCTCTCTCTCTCTCTCTAAGTTAAATTAACTCTGGGAGTCCTAGAGATCTCCTGTAAAACAGATAAGCCATAAAGGGATCGAATCATTCCCACGCAATATCTAAAGCAATATCGTGAACCAGTGAGAGTAGAGGACAGGTCAGACTGCAGAGATTAATTCCTGTTGACGGGAGTCTAATGTGTCCTGGACATTTGTGTGAGGTGTCAGTGACGCTTTGCCGTGGGTGAATGTTGATTCAAGTGCTAATGATGTTTCCCTTTTAGCAGCTCTTTTTCCTTCATTCAATTCAGTCATTCAAATCATGCTATATTGCAAGGCAAGCACTGCATTCAAATTCCTCTTCCTTGTATCACAGTGTTTAAGGCAGCCCTGCACTGATATTTCTCAAACATTCTATTATTCTTCATCTTCTCGACAATTTTCTGCAATCAATTCAGCTTGAACAGATCAACATACATTCAATAATTTCACTCTATTCAGACTTTGTTTTTGCAAATTTCAGCCTTAGGTGCGCAACCTGTTTTGGCTTTAATAAACTTCACATCTCACTTTTGTGAGTCTAAACCCTAAGCATACGTAAACTTCAACACTATTCGTTTGCTGCCGTGCAAACAGCACTATTTCCTTTGAGAAATGCAAATCTAGTTTATATTGAAATTCCTGTCTGTATAACCTCCTCTGTCTTTAAATGTCATCATCTCTATAACACTTTCACTCACCGGCTCACTCCTGTTTTCTTTCCTCCAGCTGGCTCTAGGACAGGAAGATACCCACTTGTCATCTTCTTCCTTCCCCTCATCTACGTCAAAGTCCTCCTCCCCAGCAGAATCCTCCAAAACTCTAGGAGTTCTGGGATCTCAGGGTTCGATTTCACCCCTGAGTCGCTGGGTGATGCACAGCCGTGGCCGAGCCGCCAACACTTCCACAATGGAGCTACCCTATCGTTCTCCGGTGCCCTTTTCCAAACAGGAATTTTGGGAAATGCTGGGTAGCGACCTCCTCAAAACGGACACGGATGCGTCGGGGAACTCCCGTGTCAAGCGCCGTCCCCCGATCGTCAAAACAGGCAAATTTAAAAAGATGTTCGGCTGGGGCGACTTCTACTCTAACATCAAGACGGTGCGCCTCAACTTGCTCATCACGGGTAAGATCGTGGATCATGGGAACGGCACCTTCAGCGTCTACTTCCGTCACAATTCCACCGGCCAGGGGAACATCTCAGTCAGCCTGGTACCTCCGGTGAAGGCCGTGGAGTTCGATTTGGAGCGCCAGAGCGTGGTCTACCCTAAAGACTCAAAGATCTTCAACTGCCGCATAGACTACGAGAAGGTGGACCGCAGCAAACGCACCTCGCTCTGCAACTACGATCCCTCCAAGACCTGCTTCCAGGAGCAGACACAAAGCCACGTGTCCTGGATCTGCTCCAAACCCTTTAAGGTCATTTGTATCTACATTTCATTCTACAGCACAGACTACCGACTGGTGCAGAAGGTCTGTCCAGACTATAACTATCACAACGAGATGCCCTACCTACCTTCAGGGTAGAGCTGTGGGGAGCAGTTGTCTAGAGGGACAAGGAGGGCTGGATGGGGGAAGGAGCTAGAATATGAGGGTTCGGTTCTAATACGGATGTGAAGATGAATGTGAAATGTTAATTTGGGATGGGGGCTTTAAAGAACACATAGGTCTTCAGCTAAAGACTCTTCAGAAACTTATAACTGAGATGTTATGGAACACCCCCTCATGACCTGAACATCACAGGTGGTTCAAAGGGTGAATGTACAGTATTTAATGTGCTGCGGTTTATGTCTTGAAGAACCTCTTAAGCAACCTGGCAAATGTGACCTGCAAAAACAAATATATGCAAAACCAAATGGTCAGGCCCAGGTGCTCAGTGTGGGAGGATCTGCTACATCAATTCGAGTCCCTGATTGGCTGTGCTCATCAGTGCCCAGTGTTACGATCTTGTAATTAATACCTATGAACAACAAATCATACAGAATCATACTGGTCACGACAGGCTGATAAGTGTTCGCTGATTTGGTATACACTCTTAAAAATAATGGTTCTTTTTTTAGCAACTATGGTTCTTTAACATCAATGGAACCATTGCACAAAAGGTTGTTTAAAATGGAATGTTCTTCACGCTAATAAAAAATGGTTCTTTTAAGAACTGTTAATCGAAAGGTTTTTTAGTGAACCAGAAATGTTGGTTTCAATGGCAAACAACCTTTTAGAATCTTTGTTTTTTAAGAGTGTAGCTTATTTTTCCAAAAAATAATAGCTTACACAACCCAACACAAGACATTAACATACAACATGCCTCATTGACACCTTTTTCCAACTCTGAAAACAGTAAAGAATGTCAGAAAGAAAAAAAGTTAGTGCTGTAGGAATGCAGTGTAGCAAGTAAGAAAGAGCAAAATTACCAGATTTAACAAAAAGATAAAAGCCTCCCCCCTTAATATCAATGAGAAAGAACGAAAGCAGGACAGAAAGCACTTTAATTGAAAATACAGCACCAAAAAAGAGATGTTGAGTCTGCATTGAGCCCAATCGCTCTATTGTTCTGACTGTTACAGAAGAGCAGAAAAGAGGTTTTGTTTGCTCAGGATTCCTGACTTTGTGCTGTGATAACTGTTCTGCTGAACGCACGATTGCTTCGTCCTTGTCTGAACATTCCCTCACAGTCAGCTGGTTTATCGTTGAGGAAAAAAAAAAAACAAGTTAATTTTGCATAATTTAATCACACTGCTAAATGGGAGATCTTGTAGTACATTTTGAGAATTACCTGGCCAAGGTCTTCTCTGGATGTAAAATGACCACATTAGATGAACAAAATTCAAGCTGACCTTCAATGAACACACTGTTTATTGAAAATTATTGTGAAGGAAAATCATTCATATAAACTTCAAGTGGATTTAGATAAAACAAGGGCAGACCTTTTATGTTACTGGCCAAATCAAGACCAAGTGAAAACAGACCAGACGAACTGAACTCATCAGGGGGAGAAATGAGGGAAGAGAGAGGACAGAGAGGAAGGATGGAAGGTAAAAGAGAGCAGTGGGTGTTATGACGTCTGCAGTGACGAGCAGGTGTACATGACAGAGTGAAGAGGAGAAAAAGAGGATATGAAAGGGGAAAAAGGTGACACACAACATGAGCAAACTAACAGGAGATGGACCAGGAACAAACAGAAGAGGAAGGGACAGAATGAATGTAGAGGAGTGGAAAAGGAAAGAATCATGAAAAAGGACTGAAAAACAAACTCAGGATGCTAAACAGAGTAACATAAAAGCACAATATGGAACATCAAAGTGTCGTCTCACCGAGAGAGTTGGGGGGAAGAAGCTTTTTATGAGCCCACGAAGAAAAAAAAAAACCCTCTTTGCCTGAAGTTAAATTCAGTATGGTGAATATATCCCTGTGGGTTTCCACGCAATTTAGAGCGTTACAAAGACGGAAATATCCTGCTGGATAGATCAGTTTAACCATGTTCTTAAAAGACATACTATTTATCTCCATCTATTCTGAAATTTATTGTTTTACATACAAGGAAAGAGGCAGTAAAATACAGTGACAATAGCCTATGTACCAGTGTCATTGTGTGAAGAGTCCTACTCTAATGACAAGTGCTCAGGGTCCAAAATTACACATGAAGTTGAATAAAAACGTTAGACATCATAGATAAAGCTGTGATAGTCATTATAAGACATTAAACTTAGTTCATTTTTACATCACTTACATCTACAATCCGACTTAAACCAATTCCTGCAACTCCTTCTCAGTGTTTATTTTGTACCAAGTAATTGCTAAAGCAGGCAGAAGAAGAGTCACCCGTGACTCCTCTAACAGGTCTGTGTCTGATCTGTGTAACTGAACGTTTGATCCAGACTGTGATGGTTTGATCTCTCTCGGTTGCTTCTTAAACATGCAGCCATGTCGAAATGTTGGGCCAGTCTAGTCATATCAGATTTGCCTCCGTCTAATTCTCAGAACAGACACGTGAAAATAAAACACCTCTGTCAGTGCTCCAGGCTTTGCCCAGTGCAGCATGTCTTGCCTGCCCTGCTGGTGAACTGAGCACTGGGGCTCACAGTGTCTGCTCTCTTCTCCCTCAGGCGCTGGTCTGGACTGAGCTTCCTAATCTCCTGCAGCTTAACTACACTACCGCCTGCACAGAAGTGCGCACACACACACACACACTCACACGGACACGCGCACACACACACGCAATAGTGTAATTGCTCAACTTTGCAGGAATATTTCGCTTTCTTTTTTCATTAGTTCTTTTTTGTTCATTCTTTTTCAATTGTTTGACTTCATTGTTTGTTTCATTCATTTTCGTTTCTTTCAGTCTTACTCTTTCGTTTGTTCATTCTTGAATCTTTTTCATTTGTTAGTTCTATTTCAATCGTTCAACTTCATTTTGTTTGTTTCAATTTTCATTCGTTAGTCTCTAATTCTTTTCCTGTTGTTTGCTCTTTGACATTTGTTTTCACATTCATTTGTTCTCTTTCATTTGTTCGTTCCTTCTTTTGTTAAAGTACTTTTCTTTGTTTGTTCATTTTCATTTTTCTTCCTTCCATCTTTTTTCCTGTTCCTTCTTTCACTTTCTTTTCTATCTTCTTTCCTTCTTTCCTACTGTTCCCTATCTCTCTTTCTGTCTGAAACAGAAAGAATATTACTTTTTCATTCATTCATTCATTCATTCTTTCTCTTTTTGTTTTTTGTTTGTTCACTTCTTTTCATTTGTTTGCCTCAATTTTCATTCATTCTTTCTTTTGTTTTTACTTTCTTACATTCAATCTTCCTTCCTTCTCCTTTCCTACTCTCTCTCTCTTTCTGTCTGATCCTCAAGAAACATCTTCAGCAATCCCCCAGTGGTTCCCTTCACTCTTCTCATGGCCACAGAGTGCTGTGGATCCCTCCTTTATACTGCACTCACACATAGGTAATAACAGAACATTAAGTGTTCCCCTGGTGCTCTCGTACGAGAGTTCGCTGACTATTGTGTGTCTATATTAAACCGCTGAACATGAGCACAACAGTGCTGCACAAAAACGTACAGTTTAGTAATCAATTTTAATTTGCTTCTAATTGCTTTCAGGTAATAGCCCCACTTTGAATGCTACTTACCCACAAAGCGGGCTACAAATCTGTTTATACCCATACATTACACAGTCTCCTACAGGACTAGATACCACTATATCCAAGGGAAATGCCTCCAAAACAACTCAGAATCTCCCTCTGACTACAGAAGAGGGATAAGAAGGCTACACTGTCACGCACTGCTGGGCGTTGCCAAGACAAGGATAAAAGTTGAAGTGGAGGAACTCTTCAGTTGTCATAGCGACAGGCTCCTTGGCTGGCCTGTCGGGCTTGGATGGAGCATCGGACACCTGGTCAATCCATAGAACCAGAACTGAGCTAGCAGCCTCTGCAAGCAAGAAATTGTATAATGAAATGTGGTACAAAATGTACTGAACAGACATATACTGCACATACATATATAAATAAATGAATATTTATAAATATATATATGTATATATATATATATGAAAATATATATATATATATATATATATATGAATTCAGATACTATATACAATCTATATACACTCCCGGGAACTGGATGAAGCTGTATTACATGTCAGACATACAGTGGACTTTTCTCTGGTTCATTTCAGGTTTATCGTTTATTTCTCTATTTTTACATTGTTTATTTTCCGTGTGTGTCATATTGATATAGTGTATGGATGACAATGGTGGCATTTATTGTGGTTTTCTGACATCTGACAAAAAAAAAAAAAAAAAAAAAAACTGAATAAATTAGAAGGAAAGCACTGAGTTTGGCTCCTGAGCTCAGAGGGCTAAAGTGACTGTCGTCTCAGGTCTCATCTTGTTTTGACTGCTGATTGACAGAGGGGATGACATGAGTATGACATGAAAGTCTATGTTATCACTCTATTTGCATACTTGTATTCAGTGCCCATGGCAAGAAGCGGGGAAAACAGGAGGCAATATTCCACAGGGACACGGAGAAAGAGATGGAATGAGAGAGAAAGAGGTGACAGAATTACTGAAACAGTGTAACTATACAATAAATTGCACTTAAATGGTGTCAGTGTGAACTTTAAATGTCTACTGCTACAAAGTTTTTTTCTCACTTTCTCTCTGAAAATGTGGACATAATTGGTATTAAATCTGTCCAGAATCACAATTAAACCTGACATTCCATAACATGCAAATGAGCTGAAATGATCGTCGTAAAGCAGAACGATTACAATGTCGTATCTGACAGCAACGTCCGCTCCCCCTTTTGTTCTCTTTGTCTTTATATATATTATTTCACGTCCCTAACCACCCTCCACTCTCTTCTTTTTTTCTCTCTTTCCTCTCATCTCCCAATCCGGCCTCTTGCACAGCCTGCCTGAGGATAACCTTGGAGAGAGTGATGAAACCGCTCTAATTTCGGCTGTGAGCTCCCGCTCAACCCAACGTTAATAACATAATTCAAAACAAACCAGCGGTGGCGCCCCACAGCACATCAGACAGCAAAGGGAGAACATAACAGAGAGAAAAGCAGAAAGAAAATGACAAAAAGAGTGAAACATAAGAGGGCATATAAACATGCTAAAGAGGGCAGGAGTACAGGAGGTCAATAAAAAAGTAAAGAGAAAAAAGAAGAAGATAGTTTAAATTTCTGAAATGTATGCAATGAATAAATAACAGAACATCAGACCACTAGTTTGAATTATTTCCTTGGATCATGTCACGGCCTACGGTCACTTAAAAGCTGGCCTGTATTATTAAACGAATATGCATGTAATCTGATGATAAGAGGGCAACTATGCATTATTATTTGTTTCTGTCTTCATTTTGTTATTTTGTGACCTCGGGAGAGCTGTTTTCTCCAGATCTCAGCAAAACTTTTTTCTTTTGTGAATTCGACCTAAAGTTGTTATTCTTCACGATCTTGTTTTAGTTTGTTCTGGAGGTCACAAAAGCCATTTCTAAGTGCAATATAAAAGCTGCTCAATGTCTGTCAGTGATAAACCAGTTCAAGTTCAGTGTCTGCCACTTGCGAAGGAGGCAAGACTATAGAGACTCTGAATATGTGGTCAGTTTTACTGCCAGTCAAATCAAGAGACTGTGAACGACCAGACAGATTGGTAAAAGAAAATCATGAAAAATCAGTTAAACAGCTTTGTAATACAGTGATCACAAGAAAAAAAAAAGACAAAAATAATAATGTATGGCCTCTTCGGGCTTCGGTATATTGTATATACATATTTTTTGATGAAATACATTTTTTGCATGCAACATATAAATTAACACAATTAATATTCTTGAGCACACCTTATATGTCTTATAGTTTAAAAAAAAAGATGTCTGCCAAAGTCACGTGAACCATTGAAATTTCAAAACACTTATGATGTAACAAAGCCTCATTTACTGAAATCATGTGACTTTGTCAGTTTGATACGCGCTCCGAACCACTGATTCGAAACAAAAGATTCGTAAAGCTTCGTAGCTTCATGAAGCAGTGTTTTGAAATCATCCATCACTAGATATTGTTGAATTAAGTCGTTATTTTGTCTTTTTGGTGTACAAAAAGTATTCTCGTCGCTTCATAACATTAAGGTTGAACCACTGTAGTCACATGAACTTTTTTAATTATGTCTTTAGCACCTTTATCTTGCTGTCAATGCAGGCCTCACTGAGCCATCGGATTTTGTCAAAAATATCTTAATTTGTGTTCTGAAGATGAATGAAGGTCTTACGGGTGTAGAATGACATGAGGGTGAGTAATTAATGACAGAATTTTCATTTTTGGGTGAACAAACCCTTGAAGTTTATCTAGAAACTTTAAAAATTCTGATATTTAAATAAACAATACCACAAACAAACCATGAAATCTGTCCATGCAGCATGAAGCCAAACACTAACCCTTCTTTTGGGAGTTTTAATAAACACGCGGTGAGGTGTGAAATCAGGAATAACACTACAGCCTCAGGAGCGCAATGAGAGGAAGCCCACAACAACAATTACAGACCGGCGTTATTTAGGATACACACGCTGTTCATTAAAGTGAATAACTAGCACAGATTATTATGCGCAAATTTGTTGGATGGGACTTTGGGTTGAGAACGGCACACAGAGGAAGATAATGGATGGTATGTCCACTTCCTAAAGGAATCTTCTAGGTTAAAAGCTCTATTGGCTTGTTCTTTGTTTTTTTGTTATTAAAAAATAAATAAATATGTTTAATATGACAATATAGAGAAAATAAACTGCATAATAAATTGCAAATAAATCAACTGCAAAATAAAAAGGTGCAAACTAATTACATAGTTAAATATAAAGGCTAAATAAAAAGGTGCATAAAATGGCAACAAAAAAGCTAAATAAATAAATCACAATTAAAGTAAGTCACTTAGGTGTATACATTAAAATACAGTGTGAAAAGTATAATCACAAGATTAATATTATGCATGTTGGCATTAGACAGAGTTGCTTCCTGTCAAGCTTCACATTTCTGCTTTCAAACCTTCTATCGTAAGAATCTTTACAGTTTGGATGGATGTGTCTACAATCTGGGAGATTGCTTCCTGTTGTAACAGACATTATGCCACAAATTCCGTCTGTTTATGAACTGTGACGTGATGGAATAGATTGACAAATCTGGGAATAACAGTGGGCAGAATTCAGCACTGTTGGGCTGAGAGCTATTTTTCCTTTGCCATGAGCCGCTGGCCTGATTTTCATAACGAATCATCAATATTGATGTGCTCTCTCTAGTTTATGATCCAACCTGAAGGATCCACAAAAAGGTTCTCGAATGCTCAAAGGAAAAAAAAAAGGCATCAAACGAAACGGTCCAATGCAGGAGAAAAGAAAGGCGAAGAGAGTGAGCAAGAAAGAGGATGAGTACGACGACGAAGACCTCCATGCCTATGAAAACCAATTAGGATAGCAGTTACCTGGAAACCAAAAGAGTCCAGAGGCTAGTCATTAGCATAGCTCTGCTCATCAAATTCAAATATGTCTGAATATATTTTTTTCTGTCTTGTACTTTCTGTAACGATATTTTGCCTCAGAACTGTGAACAACGCAGAATTCTTGTGCACTAACACATTCGAAGTGTTTCCATGTATAGGCATTTATAATAGCTTCTCCAGATCGGCGTGACACTGGGAAAGGGCCGAGGCAGGGATAGGTGAATGTGACGTCAACAACAGAGATTAGCACAGCCTGGGTTTACAAAGATAAAGTTACTAGCACACAATCCAACAGCTACTTAAAACCCTTCCTCAATACTCAATATTTACTCAAACACATACTGAAAGATTGAGAAAGAGAGAGAGAAAGTAAAGGCTGATTTTTAGTTGGCCAGAAAGCGAAATGGAAGGAGAGAAAAACCAACGGCCTGATGAAAAAATATGAGAGAGCGTGAGAGAGAGAGAGAGATCTGGCGTAAAGTAAAAAAAAAATAAAAAAAAATGAAAGAGCATCTGTGAGGCTGATAGGAGTAAAAGAAGAAAAACAGCCCCAGGGGCCAGAATAAGATGACATGAATAAACTAATCAGTCTAATTTAATTAGAATAATCTCCCACAGACCTTGCAAATTCAATTAATGGCTGGATTATACAGTGAGAGTACAATATACCATTGCTCTGAAAACTCAACCTCACAATGGTTGTAATAAGATGACTCAAATTGTAATGATGAAGATTTTAATTTTGCTGTCAAAAGATCTGAAACCATTTAAAACCTACCAGAGACTTGAATCTTTTGACAGATGGTTTGGAACAGCTCGTCTTTCGGTGAAATAGAAAATTAGTTTCTTCCGACAGCTTCATTAATGGATAATTTCTATTTTTAAATACATTTTAGTGAATTTTGATGGGTACAATAATAATCTCATTAGACCTTCTTATGTATTTATTACCATTATACTGGCCATAAGACCTATGTTTCTAGATATTGCATTAGCCATTAAAATCCTTTGACCATCGGAAGAAACATAGATTAAGATTATATAGCTTTTCTTTTTTTTTTCTTGTGTGTTTGTCTCCACAGTGTTACACTACCTTTCACCTTGAATCAATGACTTGGTCTGTTTTTAATGATCTGGCTTGACAAAATCTCCTCTAGAGACTACAGAGGAGGCCAACCAAACACATAACAAAGCCTTGAACAATTCCTGTACCCAACTCGGAAACTTTAAAATAACTAAGGGCTTGTTTTGGTCTACTTCAGATGCTGAAAAGACAATTAATGTGAGCTGACAAATCATTAGAATCATAAAAAAAAAAAAAAAACATGCAGTGATTTTACAACAGGTAACGGATGTTTCTTGGGCATGATTCACATTGGAGTGCCTAAAACCCCTTTAATAGTGGTAAAATCATTATACAGTAACTCACAGAATCTCATGGCATATTTATTACAGAACTCCAGTAATACATTTCCCTCTAAGTAATACAGTTCATTAGCATAACTGTAGGATCTTGATGGCTTCCAATCAAAGTAACAACTTGCCAATTTAATGTAGAATGTGCGATCACAGGTGAGTGTTAATTACGATTTAGGGTTGGAATGATCCACTTTGAAAGTGTTTTCTGATGCTGAATTCCCTACACTGTTAAATGTCGCTGTAGATTTAGCAGCACATTACTGTAAAAACCTACAGTACAATACTGCATTTTTATATAACAGTACAATACTGTAATTTGTATTGCATTCTGGGTAATTTTGTTTGAGCGGGAACATTTTACAGTATATTTTAGTGTTGCTGTAACCTAGCTGTAACTTGGCTGTAATATGCCAGGCAATAATACAGGATTGCTGTAAACAGCGCCCCCTGACTGACGTCAGAACACAACTGCAGCAGCTCACTCACGGATATCTGGATGCCTCACTCGGTCGATATCTGGAAGTTCGGTAAGTTAATTTTACATTTTATAATTAGGTTTTAGGATTTTATGCTATAGTGTACATAACTTGTGAAATGACAGTGGAAGTTCAGCCAGCAAACGTTGCAAAAACACTGTTAGAATTAACTAGGTGTCAGTTTCCCGCTTGTCCCGACATTTTCAATTAACTCGGTGAATTACATCTGGTTTATTTCGACCAAACCAGACCTTGCGATTGTTGAAACGCTGAAAAGACAAGACGGTTTCCGTCAGTTTTATTTTGTTTCTGTCAAGTCAATTGACGGCACCCATTGACTCCCATAGTACTTTTTTCCCCCACTATGGAAGTCAATGGTTACCATCAACTGTCTGGTTACCAACATTCTTCAAAATATCTTCTTTTGTGTTTAGCAGAAGAAAGAAACTTATACAGGTTTGGAATAACTTGAAGGTGAGTAAATGATGACAGAATTTTCATTTTTGGGTAAACTGTCCCTTTAACAGTCGTTAATACCTGTAAATTGCTGATTCACTGAACATGCAATGGTTTTAAATAAAATGGTTTTAATAGTTCAATTGATTGAATAAAACATATTTTTGACAAGAACATTGTTTGGATTGTCTTTTGATTTGCAGGTATTCTGTCATCATTAATATTACTTCCTATAAATTTAGATACTGTAATAACTACATATTATATAATTATAATATTAACATTATTAGTTATTTTGAAAATTGCAGTAATATTTAGCAGTAATATATCAATATTGATATCACAGTACAATATTGTATTATTAATTACAGCAAAAGCAAACTAAAAGTAGAAAATGCAGTAAAAATACAGTACAGTACTGTTTTGTCGAATTACAGTACGGTTCTTGTGTACTGTAAATTGAATTACAGTACAATTACTGTAAATCAAATTACAGTAACTTGCTGGCAACCCTGCTGCCAGTACTGTACTGTAAAAATACAAGAAAATCGTTAACAGTGTAATTTAACCTTTATACACACATGGACAAACTTTACATTCTGTCAGACAGACCCTATGATAGCACTGCGATCTCACACCACACCTACATGCCTCCAGACATACAAAGCTAAAAGAGGCATCGTGAGTCGATCATTGTGACAGCAGTAGAGATCTCTCTGTCTCTCTCTCTCTGTGGGGCAGCTGTAAAGGACATCTCCACTTCAGAGTGAGGTGCCGTGAATCAGAGGAAGTGATTTAAATTCACTGACGGGACTTTAAATACCAGCCAGGGATCATAGCTGTGCCCTTTGGCAAAGTAATTATTCACTCGACTAAAAGAAGCCTAGGTGTGTGTGTGTGTGTGTGTGTGTGTGTGTGTGTGCATGCAAAGAGACATTCTATGAATTCTGTATCTGAGTGAAGGGATTTCTATCAAGTATGTGCTTATTTATAGGAGTGGTTTATGTGCAGAGGTGAGTGGGTATATAGTGCTCTACAATAAATGAAGGTTTGTAAGTAAATAAATAAGTTTGTAAGTGAATCACTCTATAGAGTATAAAGCTCCTGCAGTACAATACGTTGTACTACAGACTTCCCTAGACTGAAGAATGGCAGGAAGAGAAAAACTGCACTATTTTTCAAAGGTTTAGGGTTCTGCAAGATTTTTATAATGTTTATAAGTATAAAGTATAAGTCTCCTACACTTACTAAGATTGCATTTATTTGATAAAAATACACCAAAAACAGTAATATTGTAAAATATGATTACAATTTAAAAATATAGCTGCAAACATCGATGGCGGGTCCAAGCCCCCCACCCCCAACCTTAATTTAATTTAAACCAAACAATGATTTTGCGCAATATGAGACACTTCCTGTTTCCTTTTTTTGTCATGACTTTAATCCCTTGTCATGGCAGCACTTTTCGAGATATCTTATAATTTTTCACAGTTAGTATCTTCAGTGTCTTTGTTTCATGTTGACTGAGTTGGGTGGCAATTGCTTGAATCTCCTACGAGGAGTACTTAAAAAAAAAAAAAAATCAGAGCCTGATTATTCAAACAATACCAATTAAAACCAAAATATCTGACTTCTTGTTGGTCTGAGCTGTTCCTACATGTGAGCACACGATTCCTACATGTGTGCAAAGTTTCAAGAGTTTTTGAGCATGTTAAAGGATTAGTCCACTTTTAAATACACTTTTACTGATAAATTTACTCACCCCCATGTCATCCAAGATGTTCATGTCTTTCTTTCGTCAGTCGAAAAGAAATGAAGGTTTTTGAAAATCCTGGAATGTTTTCCTCAAAAACCTTCATTTCTTTTCGACTGACGAAAGAAAGACATGAACATCTTGGATGACATGGGGGTAAGTAAATTTATCCGGAAAAGTGTATTAAAAAGTGGACTAATCCTTTAAGGGACCCAAAAGTGCCCGAAAGGTTGATTTTTTTTATTTATTTTTTTTTACCTAAGGAAAACAATAGGGCCTTCGCCCTTTACCTAATAATATTCAGTATTTTTCAGTGTCATGTGATCCTTCACAAATCATTCTAATTTGCTGATTAACAGTTGTGCTGCTTAATATTTTTGTGGAAACTGTGATACATTTTTTCCCAGGATTCTTTGATAAATAGAAAGTTCAAAAGATCAATGAATAAAAGTATTAATATATTTTAATAACTTATCTTTTAGTAAATTCTGAACAGTAGTGTACCACTGCAAACAGTAGTAAGAAAGAAAGAAAGAAAGAAAGACAAAAGAGAAAAAAACAATGCAATGAAGAGAATGAATAACTGAATTTCAGAGAACAAACAAAATGCCAAAAAGAACGAACAAATAAATGGATGAAATGAAACTAATAAATAAATGAAATCAAAAATGATGGAAGAGAGGGAGGGAAAGAGGGAGGGAAGGAAGGAAGGCAGGAAGAAGAGAGGAAAAAAGACAGGTCATTAATAAGATTGAAAAAGAAGGAAATAATTACTATGAGGAAAGAGGCAGAAAGCAGAGAAAGTCAGACAACGTCTGCCTCCTCATCCCTCTATCTATATACTTTATTTGATCATTTCATCATCAATCCGTCCATCTCTCCGTCTTGTAAGATAATTGTCTCTTTGAATAAACATCTGTAGAAAGACTACACATTCACAATGACCCTTCATCTCTTTCTTTCATTCTCTTCTATCTGTCAGCCACATTTTGTTCCTTTTGTGTTATTCTCCCCCACCCTCCTCAGGACACCGCATTTTTATTTACCTCTCTTTTGTTCCTTTCTCTCTATCTCTATCTCTCTTTTATGAAGTAAAGCGGCATAGTTTTGGTAATAGTCAGAAAGAGTGACAGCCTCACTGCCTGATGGGAAGTGACATTTATTGGGAAGCCATCCTTCAGAGAGACACATGTGACAGTTCCTTGGGCCACACTTTCTCCACTCATGTCTCTCTCTTTCCATGCTGTCTTTCTCTACTGTATGTGTGTGTACTGATGGATACGACTGCTTCTGGTGAACACACTGACTGTGTATGTACAGTAAAGTCAGAGATAAGACACATACATACATAGTACATTAAACTTTCATTCAAAAGGTTGGGGTTGGTCTGATTTTTGTAATGTTTTTGACTTATGCTCACCAAGGCTGAACAAAAATGAAATTAAAACAGTAATGTTGTGAAATATTATTACAATTCAAAATCACAATCAGTGTCACATGATCCTTCAGAAATCATTGTAATATACTGATTTGGTGCTCAAGAAACATTTCTTATTATTATCAGTGTTGAAAACAGTTGTGCTGCTTAATACTTTAGTGGAAACTGTATATTCAGAGCTTTTTGAAGAGAAAGTATTTATTTGGAATAGAAATAGAGTATCCCTCCTGAATAAATGTAAATTGGATTAGGGCTGTCAAACGATTAATCGTGATTAATCGCATACAAAATAAAAGTTTGAGTTTGCCTAATATGGTAACACTTTAGATTACAGCCCGGAAAGTACTGTGTAATTACAACAAATTTACAGCGTAACTTTCAATAATTATAGTGTAACTATACAGTAAGTATGTGTAAGTATAGGGGAACAATATGTGAAGTATTGGGAATAAAGGGGTAACAACCAGGAAAATAACAAATTATTTTATACTGTAAATATTTTATAACTAAGGGGTACTTATGACATTACGGGCCGTAAATTAAAGTGGAGCTTGTTACCCTCTTGTTTCATGTAGTTACAGGGTAAGTAATTAATAAAAAATAAATAAATAAATAAAAACGCAAACAGTCACTTGGAAAACTTTATTTGAAAAACAACTTATTTCAAAACAGATTTAAAGTTACAACACTTCTTATTCGTTTCTCTTGCTTGGCTTCCTCCTCCTCTTGTTCCTCTTTTTCTTTCTTTCCACTGATGAATCTTAAGAGGGAATCCCATTTGCTATTCTGTATTATAAGAAAATACAGTACACCCGGAAATGTGTTCACCGTTTACTCATGTTTTACCCTCATGCCATCTGAGATGTATACGACTTCTTAAGATGAACATAAAAAGGATTTTAGGAAAAAAAATAAATCATCTGGGAACGCTTTATAATGCAAGCTCACGTGTTCCTAAAAGTCGAAGCATCAAACAGCACAAACAGCAATAACTACAGTAATCCATACGACCCCAATGGATGAATCGATGTCTTCTGAAGTGAAACGATACGTATTTGTAAGAAAAATACCATATATTTTAATATTTTTTAAAACTTTCGACCAGCTGTCTTCTGCGCGTGCATGCGAGGGTTGAGAGTTCATGCTTGACGTAACTTGAAGCGTGACGTAGCGTAAACTCACGCAGATGTTGGATGCCGTCAGTTTTTTTTTTTTGTTGTTTTTTTTTAGTTTTTTAGTTTTTAATTTTATTTTTTTGCTCACAACAAAATATACAGAATAACAGATAATGAGAATGAGAAACAAACAAGACAGAATAACAGAGACGGCAGTTCTCGTCATGAAAGCTTCACGTTGCTCATTTCAATGTGCTTCATCGAACGCGAAGTCGACTCTCATGCAGGCGCTGGTGACAGCTGGTCGGAAGCGAAAAGATGAATAGCCTAAACCATGAATTTCTGGGTGTACTGTATTTTCTTATAATACAGAATAGCAACGGGATTATTTCTTAAGATTCATCAGCTGAGAAACAAGAGCAGGAGGAAGCCAAGCGAGAAACAACAACAACCAAAAAATAGACAAAACTTGTTACTTTCTGTCAGGACTTTAGAGTTTGAAATGAAAAGTTGATTTAAAAAAATGAATAATAAGTGTTGTAGACCTGTTTTTAATAAAGTTGTTTTTCAAATAAAGGTTTCAGAGTCAGTGATATCAGATTGTTTGCATTTTATTAATTACTTACCCTGTAACTACATGAAATAAGAGGGTAACAAGCTCCACTTCAATTTACGGCCCGTAATGTTATACTTACCCTGTAACTACATAAGAGGGTAACAAGCTCCACTTTAATTTACGGCCCGTAATGTCATATTTACCCCTTAGTTATATGTCATAAGTACCCCTTAGTTATAAAATATTTACAGTATAAATAATTTGTTATTTTCCTGGTTGTTACCCCTTTATTCCCAATACTTTACATATGGTTCCCCTATACTTACTGTATAGTTACACTATAATTATTGAAAGTTATGCTGTAAATTCATTGTAATTACGCAGTACTTTCCGGGCTGTAATCTAAAGTGTTACCGAAATATGTTATTTATGTACAAAATATTTTTATTTATATATAATATAAATTAAATATAAAATATAAATAAATACATATACTTGTAAATATTTCTCAAATATATACAAATAATTACACACAGTACACCCACATATATTAGGCAAACTCAAACTTTTATTTTGTATGCAATTAATCGCGATTAATCGTTTGACAGCCCTAAATTGGATCATTAACATAGGGCCCTTATGTTTGCAAAGACACTGAAACATACATCGTTCGCGTATTGACAGCATCTAAAATTTGCAATTTACGTGTGAACAACTTTAGAGGCATACAAATGTTTACAAATCTTTTTGGTCTCTTAGAAAATCTAGTAATAGTAACAGTAATAGTTTGATTTTATTGTATTTAATCAATAAGAATAATTAAATACTCTCACTGTCAATACATTTAACACAACACTCAAACTATGAAAGTTCTCTGTATCTAAGTATTTATTTTGAAATAATATATTATTATGATAAAAATCTCTGACAAAAATTTCTTTATGTCTGGAGGTCAAAATCAAACATGGAGTCCAAATATGTGCCTCTTTTGCATCCACTATGAAAAAAAACACCTGTACACATCTGTACGCTGGAGAAAAACATCAAAGTTCTTCAGAGAGAATTATTATTTTTTCTATTTTTACCCAGAATAGGATGGAGTGAGGGTTACATGGCACTAAACACGTCTGTTTCATACTGAGCAGACTCTAAATATACCTCAGAGAAGTAATATAATGCATGTAGTTCCAGGAAATCCCTTTGGGCATCATACCATCACTGTAACTTAATAAAAAGAAGATATGAACGCTTTGGTTGATTAAACATGAATATAATAAACACACGACTATGACAATACATGGTTTATTCTGTGCTCTGCAAGCCTTCTCTGGTATTTCCATAATAACAAAGTATATTTATAATGCAATGCTAATCAAACCGATCTAATAAATGCTAATAAAAATGCTATTTAAAACACTCAACTGACCTTATGAAGTGAGTTTGGAGTTAAAGCACGTTATTAAATGTCTTTTTTTTTTTTTTTTTGGAAAAGAGATTCATGAACGCTTCTCATGTTTGGAAAGTTTGTATTTTTGACTCGTGTTGCTTTTTCAAATGCAGTGCTTTCAGACGTAGCGTCATTTACTACTGATCACAAAGCTGCTCTTCACTAACACGCTGTGTACATATTTATATAATTAAAAATAGAAAAAAAATCGTGATGCCTTTGTGATGCATAATCGCACTAAGCCAAAATCGCGATTTCGTTCAATTTCGATTAATCGTGCAGCCTTATACCAGTATATTTACATAAACATTTTCACATGTCAAAAGCTGTCAATACAGCCATGTTGTATGTTGTCAGTGTATATGCAAATATATAAAAATGTGTGTATAATTGTTGACTACGAAAACTAATGAGATGGACAGACAGGCACTGTTCCAAAACTCAGTGAGCTGCCTTGCTGCCTACACAGGCAGCACCCTAACCTTACAAGTGCCTGATTTGGAACACAATGCATAGGCAGCAACTCAGCACAAACAGCCAGCCACACCAGAGACACGACTCATAATTGATTTCAAAAGAGTTTGACATTAGCACGTTGCTAAGCTAACGGCACAATACTCTAATAAGCATAAAATATATCACACACATATTGGGTAAAATAATCCATTTTTAATTAAACCGAACTGTTTGTTCTTCAATACTTTTAAGTATTGACTGAAATGCAAGTTAATTTATAATCGACATTTCTCTTGCCTCATCTGTCATTTTGGACTTATTTTTTCACTAAGCTTGTCACAGTGCATAATGGGATTTCTTTCTCTTCAAAGGAAGCATGCAATGCTGACTTAGAATTTGCTTAAAATTAAGTGTCTTAGAAAGCAGGATAATTAAGTTGCTTACCTTGTTGCCGTCACGTTGGGAACATGCCCATGATAAATGCTGCCTCTGTAGTTTAGGAACAGAACAAAAATGTCAGGACAAAACAAAAGACAATAGAAAGGAATGGATAAAGAAATGAAAAAGTGTCTTTTTGTGCTTTTTTATGACTTAAGCAAACTTTCTGCGTTTATTTTATTACTTACGCACACAGTAGGGCCCTCAATTATTTCCCTCATAGCTGCTTCAAAATGCCGACTCAGCTTCCGCTCTGTCTTTCTATACCCTCCTCCTTCTACATCCCTCAATCAATCTTCATTTTCTCTCACTCTGCACATTCAGTCCTCCCTCACCATTTTTCCCCCTCTTTAATGGGCGACAGTCAAAATCCCTCAAGTAAAACACTCCTCGTCTTATCTCTCCCATCTTTCCCCATTAATTCCCTCTGTTGGTCCTCCTTCCTAATAAACAGGATTTCACATGATACCTTGGAATGCAGTGCCGGCTCCATCTTAATAAATACAATGCTGTGCAAGAATGAGAAAGAATGAATATGAAGATATGTAGAAAAATATGTACAAGAAAAACTGTCATGGTACACTGTTTAAACAGTCCTTAAACAGTCCAGTGTTATGTACCTTTGTAACTTCTGATGAAGCCGTTAGAAACCACCAACATGTTTGTCCGTACAAATTTCGGTCCACCACCTGTGACAGGCACAGAAAACTGCAGCAGATGCCGAGCTGTGTAATGTCAGCGTGTATCAGGATGTCTTGACAATCTCTCGAAGTGACATGACTCATTTTGAGAATAAGGTGAGTTGTCATAGGCTTCATGTGAAGGTGTGAAATCACATGGATGAGGAGAGATGCGTGTGAATTATGAGAAACAGCACATTTAGGACAGAAAGACAGAGGGAAAGAATCAAAGAGCACATTAATGGTGTTTCCACACCTGCTTCCTTTCAGGGGTCTGAGAGCACTTTGCAAGAAATGTGGTTTAAGTGTTAATGGTTCAAATTAACTCGACACAGACAAACTATGACATAGAGCAAATTAGACAATATGTTTATTGGGGTTTTAAGTAGATTTTATATCATTATAATAATACATTTTAATATATAAAGTCAAACAAGCAATTGAAACCATTTTTTCTTTCATTTTATGAAAAATGGTGAAGAACAAAAGGCTACAAAGACATTAATCATTACTTTTCTCACTTGTCATTATCACTAGTTTTGGTATAACTAAAGCATAGAATTTAGTGAGAATAATGATAAAACATGTTAAAATGTCACAGATGTTGATGTATTTTTACTGTAAAGTCAAAGAAACCATATAATGGCCATAAGATGCACCTTTTTTGTAACTCACTGAAAAAAAAACGCTGCTTTATCCCTCCATTCCACCACCCTCAATACACACAATCCCATGAGTCACAGCTCTTATCAGCATGAGCTTTTTAGCATGCAGCCGTTATTAAAGTATTATGTGAGTGTCACATCCGACGTGTAGTATCAAGTAAAATAGATCCACAGAGATATGAAGATAGTAGTGGAAAACCTAGACTTTCCACTTCATCCAATAAGATTTAAAGATAACACTTTATTTTGATAGTACACTTTAGACAATCTATGAATTCTACATTCAACTATAAGTAACTTTGCAACTGCATGTCAAGTACAAGTCATTCGACTGTCTGGTTAATATCTGCTAACACTTTACATTTATGGTCAGGAGTTATTAAACAAGCAGCACACAAGACAGGAGTAGAGAACTAGGCTGCACGATTTATTGGGATTTAAACCGCACGCGATTTGGCAAAGGCTGAGATTATTTTATGCGCAGCTTGTCGGAGCTGTACGGTTCTGTGATCAACAGTAAATGCTTCTCCATCTGAAAGCCAGAGGGCGCTCTCACGCAGAAACTCCAAATATGCCCTGCTGCAGAAGAAGATAACACCTGTCATATTGCTTTAGCAGAATAAACAGAAGACTGAAAAGCTTTGATGGATTAAACATGACTAATAAACACACAATTTATTCTGTGTGAGAAGCGACATCATCTCACAGAAGAATGCTCAACTGTCATTATGAAGTGATTTTGGAGTAAAAACATGATATTAAATGTTGTCTTTTGTTGGACAAGATATTAATAAATGCTTCTTATGTCTGGAAAGATGTTTGACGCGTGTTGCTTTTTCAAATGTACACTGTAAGTGACTCAAACTCATAGTGCTTTCAGATGGATTAGCAGCTACCATTCTCCATACATTACGTCATTAGACAACACTTAAGACTTCCTCTTCAAAATAGCAGTCACAATATTATTAACTCACGAACACAACATTTTCCCCTTTTTAAAAACAGTGTTGCATTAAAAATACACATACATCAGATCTTGTTGTTGGTGTGCATGGAAATGCAGTGAGATGGGAAGCATTCCATGTACTCACCCAAAGTCTTTTGGAAACTGAGGATCAGTAAACTTTCTGTGTCCCTTAGGAACATGCAAGGGGTTCCATACCCTCACTTTATCCCCCTCCTGGAAACAAGAACTGTGAGCACCCCGCTTAGCATCAGTCTACTTTTTCATTTTGTGTTGCAGCCACGTAACCCTTTCAGTGAACAGTCGTGTCAGTTGGTGAGTGCACAGGAGCAGATGGCAAAATAGACAGCCTTGTGTTCATTCGCCTGCCATAGAGGAGCTAAAAGGGTAAAGTACCAGCTGCAGCATGTGGAGTGGCACGGTACACCTGCAAGAAGTCAGTTACCACAGGTTTCCATGGCTGATGTTGCTGGATGGCCATTTGGAAAGTGTGTTTGAGCACACGGTTGAACACCACTATTAGCTGCCGGGTAGAGAGAGGAACGATGGTGACGAATATTCCTTCCTTTCAGAAAAGCAGCGAAAGCAGCAGAAGTAAACTGAACACCGCTATCAATAAATATACTCAACAGATTGCAATGGCGGCTGATAACTGATGACAGAAATGAAACCACAGAATCCATAGTGACAGTGTGAGTAAAGGAGACCTCAAGCCAGTTGCCTTAATAGTCAGTTAAGGATATAGCAAATCTACAGCCGGATGCAGCAATGTCAAATGGCCCAACTATATCCACAGCCATATTCTGCCATGGTCCATTTGTCAGTGGCACCAGCTGGAGAGGAGCAGGATGTGACTTGACAGTTGTGGCAGGAATGGACAGCATCATGAACCTGAGTACCTTATACATAATACTTGTGTTAGGCAATGAGTAGAAAACACATTATGTCATTACACAACACTTCAGACTTCCTCTTCAAAATAGCAGTCACAATATAATTCACTCATGAACACAACAGTCCTCCAACAGACAGTCTACTGACTAAAAGTAATTTTGCAAGTACGTCAACTTATTCTACTAACTCAAACCTAAGAGTCTAACTGTTACACAGTGGCAGGGAAGAGTCGGTATTCAAAATGCAAACAAAGATAATCCAAAACAGGGAGCAGGAACAAAGTGCAAAGCAAGGAACAGGAAAAAGGTAGTAAGATATGGTACAAAAATGTAACAGTTTAAAAATCATGCAAAGACAATCTCCATCAAGAGACTAATGAAACACTGGGGTATATATACACAAAATGGCAAGGGGCTAACAAGGGACAGGTGCAGGTAATTATTCACTAGCAACAAACAAGGGTAACTATGGAAACAAACAAGGGAGCTAGGTAACACTTTAGAATACTGATCCTTCATTAATGAATAACTACACAGGAACAAATGAGTAATGCATTATTAACAGTCTAGTAACTACTATTAACTAACAAGTAACTCTGATGAATTAATTAGTAAGTAATAGTACTCAGTTAAAGGTGGTAGTTCACTATTAGCTAATCAATAACTACTGTTTTTTTTTTCATTCCTCCCAGAGAACTACTAAGAACTACATGTTTGTAATTAATGTGAATAATGAATAATGTATAATTAATTCTAGAGTAAAGGCCTTGGTAACCCACTAGTAATGACTGAAGTATGACCAAATACCTAAGAAGGAATTACTAATTATTTGGATCAGTATTCTAAAGTGAAAAGCATGATAACTCTCTAGTAACTACTGAAGTCATTGTAAACTTTTGAGATTTTTGTAAAGTATTGGATAGTAATAACTCAAGTGTTACTATATAACTCTAAAGTAACTACTTCTTATTTGGATAAGTATTCTAAAGTGAAGATCAAAGTAACCCACTAGTAATTACTTAAGTGTTACTACATCCTTCTAAAGGAACTACTAATTATTTGGATCAGTATTCTAAAGTGAAGATCATGGTAACCCACTATTAGTTACTTAAGTGTTACCAAATATATCATAAGGAATTACTGTACAAAAACATACAAAAACATCAAAAGTTTACAAAGACTTCAGTAGTTACTAGAGAGTTATCATGCTTTTCACTTTAGAATACTGATCCAAATAATTAGTAATTCCTTCTTAAGTATTTAGTAATACTTCAGTCATTACTAGTGGGTTACCAAGGCCTTTACTTTAGAATTAATTATACATTATGCATCATTCATGTTACTTATGAAACTGTATATAGTAGTTCTTAGTAGTTCTCAGGGAGGAATGAAAAAACAGTAGTTACTGATTAGTTAATAGTGAACTACCACATTCAACTGAGCGCTACTACTTACTAATTCATTAATCAGAGTTTATTGTTAGTTAATAGTAGTTACTAGAGTGTTAATAATGCATTATTAATTTGTTCCTGTGTAGTTATTCATTAATGAAGGATCAGTATTCTAAAGTGTTACCGGGAGCTACAAGGCAAACACAGGAAGAGAAACACCAGAACAATGGAAACAGAACATACAAAGACAGGAATCTAACACTACTGATACTCTAATGACAGTTATTTGACATGTAGTTGCAAAGTTACTTATAGTTAGTAGAATGTCAAAAGCAGACTATCAAAATAAAGTGTAACCGATTTAAAAAAAAAAAAAACTGAAGGTAACAGAAGACATTATAGAGAAATGCAACAAGAACAGAAGGACAGAGTAGAAAGGACGAGGATGGCATAAGAGGAAGAGGTGAAGAAGGGTTGAGTGTAATTATATTCACAGTGTTATGAAGCATACACCCATTTAAACTTCACACACACACACACACAGCAACAGCAGCAGCAGCGCTCATGCATTGTAAATCCTTTATACACTCACAGACTGGTGATCTGAAACAGAAACACTCCAGTTTGAAGGATTAATAGTGAGATCACTGATTCACATCAAATAATGCACTCCTTCGCATGCACGCACACACACACACACACACACCTCTTCTATATATTTTGCATTACCCTGTCACTTTTGCACACAATTTACACATTTCCTTTGATACGTTTTAAAAGTTTAAAATATGAGTAAAAAAAAAAAAAATACTATGATATAAATTAATAGTTTATTAACTGATATTACTAATGAATATTTATAATAACCTTTATTAATATTTATAACGTATATGTATGTAATATGTAATATTATGTAATGAAATACATTTATTTTTTTCTTCACTATGTCTATGTCTTGCCACTAATCAAATAAAATAATTTGTGTGTCGCATTTGCTCTCCATCTGCCCATCTGCCCATCTTCAACAGTCCAGTCATCCAGTCAAAGACTGCGGCCATTTCTCAATATGCATTCTTAAGCGATCTTGTGTCCTTGTGTTCCCACACTACATGATCATCGACCATCAAAGTTAAATTCCAATACTCAAGAACGCAAGTACAGAGGATGCATGAAAGCACCCAGGGTACAGACTTGAGAAAATCGAACAATTAGAAATCCCAGAAGACACTGCAGACGGACCACATACGGAAGCCTGTAAGCTTTAAGCTTCTCGTTCTCACTTATATACTTATATAATTTTAATAGAGAGATAAAGACATGGAAAAAGCCTGCTGTATATTTATTGGCATATTAAAAAGAATCTTAATACTGAAAGCATAAGTAACATACTCTTAATGACAGTTAGTTGACATGTAGTCGCAAATTAATGAGAGTTAGTTGATATGTAGTTGCAAAGTTACTTGTAGTTGCAAAGTTACTTATAGTTGCAAAGTTACTGAAAGTTAGCAGAATACTCTTTTTCACAATGTGGTAAATTAAAACGATATAAAATACTATGAAACATATCATCTATAATAACATGAAATAAATGTTTTAATAGGTTATGTCAAATGTTTGTGATGTTATGTTGTATTTATTGTACATTGGCCACTACTTATAATACGCTGGGATGGTCAGTTGAGCAATTAGATTGCAGTATATCTCAATTCTCACAAGGATCCATTCTATGTCCTTGCATCCTTCAGACTTCCTTCTTTTAAGGTAGCCTGGCAAGACCGGTCTCCACGAGTACACAAGTCCATTCTTTGTGTTCTTGGAATTGAGAAAAAACCCTACATTTCTAAGCATCCCTCCTGTTCATCACCTGCACTCACTTGGCCATTATACACACCTTTTTTTCCCATCAGCACTCCAATCTGCACCAGGATAAGAGATAACAGACTACTTACCTGCTCTATTTACCTACTGGATTCTTCTTGTGATACTCTAGTGATCTTCTTGTGAATCTCCAGTGATCTCCATGTGATAGTCCAGCAATCGCCTGTAAGCTATTATTTGGAATATTATACATTACCTCACTATAATCCTGTGAAGAGATGCTCTCTACTATCTCTCTCTCTACTATCCTGCTCCAGTCATCATTGCTCTGCTGTAACCCTGCTAAAGGAAAAAAAGACATCTTTATCTGCTTATCATTATTCTGACAGTATTCTGACAGTACCATTGCTCACCTGATTTGTTTAATTCATCCCTGTCAATAAACACTTTGTTTTGATTTAACCAACAGCATATTCACCAGTTGCAGCCTCCCAAGCCTACTCCAGTCCTCCTGGTGCCTTTGCTTTTCATCTCAGTGACATCACTCACAACAGAACTCCTCCCTAGTGCTTCTTCACAGTCAAGGTCAAGAGCCAGAGCCAGAGCCAGAGCCAGTGCCAAGGACTTGCACAGATTGATAAAGTCACCCCAGAGCCTGCAGCCTTACTCTTCCCAGAACCCGAGCCAGTCATTGTGTCTGACCAGGTCCGGGAGCCGGCACCCATGGCTGTCCCAATTGGGATTTTAGTGGAATTTGACGGTATGGAGATGGATTCCATCCGTGCCCCCTTCACTGGTGTGCAGTTGCTGCCTATGAGCACGGTCAATATAATGGATGTCCTGGTTTCCACCCAGCTCCAAGTCTCCTGCATCTCCAGTGGTCACATTCAGCCTCCCTCTCCCTCCTCCTCTGCCGAAGCCAGACATTAACTCAGCCCCACCACTACAGTCTCCCATTAGCCCCTCAGCTTCTCCTTCAGTGGTGCCACATAATGGTTTGGATCCACCTTGGGCCTCCCAATCCCCAGGTCGGCCTTGGTGTGACGATCCCCTAGCTCCACCTCTGGCCTCAAAACCCCGGACTCCACCTCAGCCCTTCAGCCCATCAGCTCCACCTTGGCTCCATGCTCCCTGCTCTGGCTCCACCGGGCTCCCTCATCCCTCTGGCTTTGCCTTGGTCAGACATTGCCCTGGTTTTGCCAGGGGATTCCTGGCTTTCACCCTCCATCCCTTCGGCTCCACCGGGCTCTACCTTCTCTTCAATCCTTTGGCTCCACCGGGCTCCACCTTCCCATCAGCAGTGTCACCCTGGCTGTTCATCTCCTTGGCTAAGCCTTGGTCTCCACCTCCCACGGCTCTACCTGTATCGGTCAGATCTCTGGATTCATCCTTGTTCTGCCCTCCATCGTTTCCGCTGTGGGTCATTATTCTGTCTAGTCTGGCTCGCTTTGTGGTGTTTTCCTTCAACTCCTCTACTGCCCTCTCCCTCACAGTTCCCCCTCAATGCTTCAACTCCAGCGATCTCCATGTGAATCTCCAGTGATCTCCTTGTGAAACTCCAGCAATTTCCTTGTGAATATCTAGCAATCTCCCAGTGATACTCCAACAATATCCTGTAAGCTGCTCTTTGGAAAATTATATATTATTAGTAGTAAATGAGTAAATAAACAAGTAGGCTAAATTATCCAATGAGTGGAGCCTCAAACTTGTGCTTCAAATGTACACTAAATTCAAAACACAAGCATGTTCACTTGTAGTCTCAGACTCACACCCAAAGGTAAGAGTGAAAAGAGGAACAGGCAAACAAGCAAAAGAGAGATGAGAAGAAGGAGGAACAGGCTAGGAGAAATTGAGAAAACGAGTTATGGTGGGACGAAAGGAGCGGGTTAAAGGATGGAGAGCGTTGGGGGAGGCCGAGCACGTTTTATGAGGCCTTTAACATTTAGCTGGCCATGTCTGTCTATTACAGCCAGAATATCCTCCTACACACAGATCATCCATCAAATAATAAAGAGAGAGAGATGGGGGAGGGAATGACGGCAGAGAGAGGGACAGAAGAGTCTCGCAAAAAAAAAAAAAAAAAAGATTCTTGAAATACGGGAGAAATAGACTATAACAAAAGGACGAGTGGGAATGTTAACTAAGTACAAGAGTGAAAATGAGAAGAAATAACAGAGAAAAGTGTGTTCGCTGTCAAGACAAATTTTCAGTGTGTTTGCAGACAGACATTTTTTTTTATAATTACAGCCTGGCTGCACATGCATCCCATGAAAATGAATGACCAAAAATCAGTCAAAACACTTTCTAAACAATAATAGACTAAAACATTGCACCACAAAGACAGACAATGGTTTAAAAAATGAGACTGAAATGTCAAGGACAGATAACAGCAATTTGCCTTCCAGAGGAAAAAAATGCAGAGAAATTCTAGTGCGGAATATGAAAGGATGGAAATATTTTTGTTAATTGCTATTGTAGATTTGCAATAAGACATCCACTAAGATCCACAAGAGGAATAGCTATTACGCAACATGAAAAAAAAAACTTTCAAAAATCAATTTCAAATAAATATTGTTCTTTTGAACTTTCCATTCATCAAAAAACCCTGATAAATATTTCACGAAAATACTTCGCAGCATAGTCATTTTCAACACTGATAACTAGAAATGTTTCTTAAGTACCAAATCAGCATATTAGAATGATTTCTGAAGGATCATGACACTGAAGACTGGAGTAATGATGCTGAAAAATCAGCTTTGCCATTACTGGAATAAATTACATTTTAAAGCATATTAAAATGTAAAACAGTTAATTTGGTGAGCATAAGAGACTTATTTTAAAAACATTTAAAAAATCGTATTAACCCTTTAAGCCCGAAGACACCCCCCTGCGAAAAAATTCAGAAATAACACAAAATAGGTATCATTTTAAAGCTTAGAAACTCAGCTTTTTAATGCATCCAACCATTTTGTTCAACTTTTAATGAGTGCTGAGTCCTCTAGCAAAACCGGAGTGTACCGCCCGTGGGTGCCACCTAGCTACAAAATAATAATAATACTAATAATAATTTTTTCAAAACTCCTGCCTTGATCAACACAAGCGTCATTTGAAAGCTTAGAGTCTGAACTTTACAATGAATGTAGCCAATGTGATTAACTCCTAAGTAGTGCTGAGTTATGTTCTGAAAAAATAAAAAATCTTATTTCATATTTTATGAAATAAGTTTTTGTAATATGTACTGCAATGTGTCAAAATCATCATACAGCTAATCATCATACATCATACAGATAATCGTGTCATATCATTTGAAAGGTCTCACAGAGTAGAATACAACAAGCATAATTGTTTTTGGCTTTGACTAAACTTGAGCGAGTTTTTGTATGTGAAGTCCCGCAAGACCTTTATGTATTTAATATATAGATGCGTCATTTATGTCATGTTTTCGCTCGTAACTTCATGAAACATGCTCCAATTGTGGAAAATTGCACATCATTATTTACAGCAGATTAAAATAAGTCCCAAATCATCCAACATAATCCAGTAAATTGATCACGAGATATATTCCTCACGGAATTATGACATAAAACCCCACAGGAGGACAGATGCTAACTAAAAACAGATGTAGCTTTCACATGGCATTTCCGATTATAACTTCACGAAACATGCATAGGTCGTAGAAAATGGCACATTACAGTGGATGCTCCTGATTGAAATGAGTACAAAATCAACATAATCCCTTGCGTCGATCACAAGATATATACATGAAAAAATGCCCATTAGGAGACGTTAAGGGCTAAACAAAAAGGCTACCTTGATTCCAAATGCTGTAACTTTTGATTACTTTATGCTATCACCACAAAATTTGATCCAGATGCAGCGCACATAGGGGAACCAAAAAGGAATTGTCCTCCTACCTTATTATTATTTTTTTAATATTAAATTAAAAATTAAACATTTAAAAAAATATATATCAAACAATACCTACCTTTTGACTCTCCTTGCTAAAGTTTTGGAATCTTTACTTTTTTTGTGTATGTCACTCAGGAAAAAAAGGGCTTAAGGGGTTAACCCTAAACTTTTGAATGGTGGTGTACCTACAAGTCAACAAACAATTATTATTATTTTTTTAAGTGAAGTTTATACTTTTTGCACTACCATTGGCACCACAATAACTGAAAAACAGGCACGTGCACAGGTAGGGCTCAACCTGTGCAGTGCACATGCCCTTTTTGTCCTTACACTCCGAAGTGCCCTTTTTTTGGAGGTGTTTTATTTTATTTATTTATTTTCTTCAATAAATCAATGATATCGGTCACCCTTCATGTCTGTCTGTCTGATTTGTAAATATATTTAGCCTAATAAAGGTATTAAAAAGAGCTTGTGACAAAATGGTTTTGGTTCCGCTCAAACTGTCAGTCAAACCTCTTAACTCCGCCCCCTGAGTGCAGCGAACTGAAGTTCCACAGCGGAGCAGCTGAATGTCTTGCAATGGTAAATAAATATCTTGTTTTTTGAATAAGTACAACGTTGTCTTTACGAAAGAAACACTAGTATGTCTATAAAGTTTCATATTTTATGCATTTGCCATCTAAGTTAGTCATAGCCAATACCAATATCCAAATAGCCTGTGCATACAGTAGTACTACATCTTTTATGAATTGATATTTTGGCCAAACGTAGCCTATTTTACAACCGGGAAAACTGAGCGCTCATAAGTTAACCTATGATGACGTAGCCTAATGTGATACCATCGTTTTAATGACGGACAAATTGCATATGCACATATTCGCTGGTCAATAACCCGGCGTAACTGCATTTGAGTTTGACACAAAGCAACTGAGTGATCCTCGTCAGCTAGGTACGATAGCCTATATTTCTAAGAAATTTCTTCTTTGATTTGTGATGGCTATCTGCTGATACACTGAATTCATTGTAATTTAACGTAGGCTAATCATATTATAACTTATATGGTCACACAGTATGGTTAATGTTTACGATGTTAATATGCATGTATTTGCTCGCTAGATCATTTTTTAAATCTAGTATTGTATACTCCCCGCTCGTCTTCACATGTAGGCTATAAACATAGTAAAACATGGTTTTACTACAGTAATGTTGTAGTAACTAAAAAACATTACAGAATCATCAGGTCACTGTGCTTCTTTATATTTTAACATGCAGAATGTAATGTGTGTGTATTAATGTTTGTTGAGAGGGACATGCCAGTGGATCACAGTGAAGTCATAAACATCTTCAAGCACATGTCTCAGAAGATTGCTGTTGTAATTAGTTTTAAAGAAGCCCTGAAACCCTGTATATCTATATATTATCTATATAACTGTCATTAATAGTGAATAAATATAAAGCTTTTTGAAAGTATTGTTTTGTGTTATTTATTTGGAAGGGGGGGGGGGGGGGGTGCCCTTTTTCAGTTTCAGCACATGCCCCTCAAAAGGTCTGTGCACGGCCCTGCTGAAAAATGACCATTTTCAAACAATACTCCACCTGTTTGCCACTGTTCAAAACAGTTAGTCCTGCCCTAAATTCAGGTAGCCCTGCCCTAAATTGGTTGAGCCACTGTTGGTATGGATGGGCCGGATGGCAATTTGTTTGGTGCTGAGAGTCACAGAATTAAAGGCACAATATGTAAGATTTTTTTTTAAAAATATCCAAAAACCACTAAAACAGTGTTATATATTTTGCTGACTTGTGTAGTGTGCACTTTCATTATCCCAAATGTTTCCAAGAATGTTTAAATCCAGAGAAATAAGCAATTTTAACCAGGACACGGACCATGTCCGTGCGTCATCAAAATGCGTTACCCTCAGTTTCCAATTTTTTTTCAATTTTGTAAAAACCATGGAAACACCAAAGATACTTTAATATGTTATTTATTAATTTATTAGATAAGGGAACAACTGTTTGGATACATTTATAGACCGAAATCGAATCATTGTTATATACAGTAGCTCAACACTTTTAGTCTTATAGTTTGAATCTTGTTTTCTTGATTATATTAATATGATATTCTAATATCGATCGAGCTTACTGCAGTGTGCAACAAGTCTCACAGCAACCGCCGAGCGAACGCACAGAGTAGAAATCAGTAATGTTAGAAAAGAGAAATGTTATAACATCATTTTTAATACTCTAAAATGTATCTAATGTGATAAACAGTGCTGCTTTACTTCATACGCTTGATCGGAAGAAGCAGAAGCGGCGACTGCGGCATAATAAAAGTTCCTCTGCTCTCGAGCCGTGTGTTGCGCTCGTCTCTCATTAACAATCACTCCAGAAGCCTCATTCAGCTCTCACAGCACTCGACCCTGCTCTGCTTCATGATACAGTAATGTTAATAATCTCATCCATGAATATGATTTCTGCTTCTGATTTCTTTTCCCCTGGCTACGAGCTGAAGACTTCATCTCCCATGATTTCGCGCTCAATCTCGGTGTCATCAAGCTACGCCTTTGTTTTGAATAGGCTACCTCTATCAGTAAAAAGTTACATATTGTGCCTTTAAACACGCTTCACCTTTCAGCACCCAAAGTAATGTTTTTCAAAAATGACAATCAACATCAAGACCAAGTGTCACATGACCACAGAATGCATCTCTGCATCTTTTATGCAATCACATATTGTCTATAACTTTCAAGCAAACAAGAGCCAATATAATCAGATATATTTTTAGCCAAGGAATTCAAATGTCATAAATCAACTCAGCATGAACATCAGCAGTAAAATGCATTACTGGGCCTTCTGATGCTCACAACAATGACATGAAGATGATAAAGCAAAGATGGACCATTACTGGAGAAATATCAGCAGGAAGAGAGAGAGAAAAAAAAATAACTGACAGACTGAATAAGACAAATCTCCAGGCAAAATGATGCTTGAACTCGCCAACTTTTACAATAGTCAGAAATGCAACTACATTCTTGAGTTTATCATTCTCGTACACACCCCTCTTATTAATTGCTTTGTGAATGCTGTTATGTCGACAACCCCACAAATAAATCTATAATGAAATGCATTGAAAAAGACTCAATGGGCGAGAGACAGAGAGAGGAAGAAAGAGAGAGAGGGTGTGAATAAGTAACCTTGTGTTCCCTTTAGCAGCGAGTCCCTCTGCTCCATCCCTCTACCCCCAGCAATTAATCATCTGATAGTGAGCTTACTCAAGTGTGCCTCTGCCCCCTATTCTAATTAACCAGAGAGAGAAAGAGAGGGAGATGTAGAGGATGGACAGATTGTCAGTGAAAGACAGAAGGAGAGATGCAGGCTGGGGAGTAAGTGATTCGATGGAGAGATGCAACTGAAAGAGAGGGAGAAAGATGACAGGAGCAACAGCGGATGGGAAGATTTAGAGGAGCTGCCACCCTCCGCTGGTCTCACAGGAACAAGACACCGTGCTGCCACCAATGGCACACTATCAAGCATACTAAACAGAGAGAGTGTGTGTGCACTTTACAGCAATCTCCTTCACAGAAATGCTGATGGCGTCTGGGGGAGTGAATATTTAAGGTTCAATGACAAATAAAGATGCCTGAGATCACGACAAGGTAAAATCTTTTGAAAATCTTTTTCAAAATTTGCCATTTTCTCAGAAAAGCATACATTTCATTCTGCTTTTCAAAACCGTTTATACTAAAAAATAACATTCAGATTGATGTAATGATTAAAAATGTCAAGTGGGGAATAAAGTATTAAAATATTTTCCTTAGAGCTTGGATATGTGTGACTTTGTGTATAATAATATTTTCACAAAAGCTTACATCTACAGTCAAACCAAAAATTATTTAGACATTTTAGATATACAGTATTTTTACTAGTGGGTGCAGGACACTATAGTTCACTTATGTTAGTGAGGATTGCAAAATAAAGTAAACTGTGACACATTATACCTAAAAATTCTTCATTCAGTGGACTGCAGTAACATTGATAAAAAATTTGGAACCAAAAATTATTCAGACACTTTGACCTGACCATGTTTTGCTTTAGTGTTATCTGACATAATTAAGATTATTTTTTTCTGAAACAGTTTAACTCTGAGATCTTGTCATATTTTATTACCATTTTTTAAACTATAGTGAATAAACTGTATTAATGAATGAAATGTTCAAGGTGTCTGAATAAATTTTGGTTTGACTGCACATATATATAAAAATACAAAATTATATATTTTACAATGGTCCTACAAGGGTCCTCTGTGATATCATTTAAATCAATTCAAGAATAGCGCAGAAAATACATCAAAATCAAACTTTCACACAGACGAAAATACTGTACGTCTTTAAGTTCACATGATCAATGTCATCACAAATTTACTGCTTTAGTGACGTAGAAATTAGGGAAATTTTAGCATTAAAATTAAAAATGGAACATTAACATTGTTGTTTTAAAGCCAATTCACTGTATCATTGGCTTAAATTGACTGTATCTTGCTGAAAAACAAATCTTTTCCCAAGTGTCATGTGTCTAGACTCCATCAGGTTTTCCTTCAGGATTTACTCTTCTGTATTCATTTTACCTGCTACCATAAGACTCTATTTACAGCTGTGCCACTCACTTTTCATTACTTAATTATGGATTTAACTGTACACTAAGTAATATTCAATGGAATACACAAAGTATGAAATACAGTACTTTAAAAAAAAACTTCCTGTTTCCACCCAAGCCAAATTTTCAATCATTTTTCAATTGGGTTGCTAGGAACTTTCATTTTACTTTGCCACAATATTGACTAAACAAGCGTTTGACCATCCAGAGTTGTACTTTACATGGCCAATAACCTACAAATAGACTACAGCAACACACAATACACACCAGTTCAACCATTTTAGTGACTTTTAAATTGAATTGGTCACACTAGTGAAAAACAGCAAAATATGAAAAAGTCTAATAAAAACAGTGCCTATAAACATATTTTTTATAGAACAGTAAATCAAATATATCATATGAACCTTTAATTGTACTATACCAATGGTATGTAGAACATACAGCTGCAGTGAGAACAAGCAAAGCTTTTCTACAGATTAACAATAATGCACACAACACAAAACTATGACCTTCACCTGTTAAGCTCTTGTCTACTAAGTGTTGCTGGAGAAATGAAAAAGAGACGTAGAAAGGAGTGATGGCCATCAGGGTGCGAAACTGCCACATCGGCACCAACCTCCCCATAAACCTCCATCTTCTGTCTATCCTTCGTTTATGAGACGAGTGGTAATTTATGGCTTTATTTACGAGGGGGGTTGGTGGACAGATTTAATATTTTAATTCTGTTTTATTGCCTGAGCACGGAGGAAACCCAACGAGGTTTATCACCACCCATCGCCACGGCGACATGCTGACGGACAGGCCAGGGTGAGACTGCCAAGAGTAGGAATGAGGCTTGGAGTGAGGGATAAGAGAGGTGCGTACGTGAACAGAATCATCCATTCCACCTCTAGACGACCTGCCAAAATATTCAACGCTTCATACCTTTCTCTCCTGCTCTCTGTCATGTCCTATAACTCTTGCCTTGGCTTACTGGGAGGAGCAGGTTTTGGCCCTGAGGCAGCCAGTCGAGCTCTTGCTCCAGGGAGATTCATGGTTCACACAATTGACTCGCGGACAAGCAGAGAGTTGATTCACGCCTTAAAACCATCGTCTCAGGGCTAATATCAGGATCGATGCACAGCTCTCTACTGTCCAGACTTGATAAAGGAGTTAGCCGGTTGAATCAGAGTGATTTCCTAAAAGGAAACTGCAAACATGTTAAAATGCAAAACAGAGATTTAGTATGAAGAATGAATGAATCCCATTCACATATCAAGCTAGCAGAACACTAAAGATTTAGTAGCTTTGTGCCAGATCGAACAGAGGAACTGAAAAATGCTGACAAAGTTCTGTGTTGTTACTCAGTGCTTGGAGTCGCTTAATTTTAAATAGAACATCTACAGTTAAAAATAAATGTTGTTTACATGTGACACGAATCTTGTCGAATTCTCTACAGACGCATTTTTTTTTTAATGCTGGTTGAAAGTCTCCTCATGTCCTGATAGCAATCACTACGTTAAGCGGTCTAAATGTATTTTTATAAATATATATCGTCTGTGAAAGGCATAGGACTTCCACAGACAAAAAAAAAAAATGTTCGTTCAATCATTGCATTCGGTCGTAACAAAATAACGTGTTCCCTGTTAGTCAATGTGTGTTTGCAAACCACTGCGCAGCCTTTTCACACAGACATCATACGTTATCAGCGCGTTTCTCATTGCTTTGCAGACAGAGTGAGAACGGCAGGCAAAAAGCAACAAACCTAACTTTGCTTCTGAACCGACAACATGTGGCACAAGCAAAGGATCTACAAAAAGAAAGACCATCCTAGAAAATGCTACAATGAAAAAAACGTTTGGATCAGAAAAGAGCTAAAACCAGAACTAACATCAGTGTTGCTTTTCCACACTGGAGACAACTGCGGGAGTCAAAAGGTCTGAAAGCTGACGTCATGGTTGCAGTATTTCTTTTGAACAGGTAGGTACATGGTATGATTTTTATGAACTATTTTTGCGTTTTCAAATGTACTCACTGTAGGGGAGAGTGGGGTGATTTGTGCCGGGGGGGAAGCAGTTCCACCCATTGTTTCTGGAAAACCATAGAAGAAATTGGTCATGTGCCCACATAATTTTGAAAAGCCATCCATTTTACTCATCCTCCAAAGAAGAGAGACACATGGCATGAGAGGAAAGCACATTTTAGCTAAAAAAAACTGTTTTTTCCCTTTCAAAGTAAAATTTCTATGATCAAGGTTTTTTGATTGTAGTGTCTGAACAATTATAGATAAGTTTGAAAACATTTCACACATGTTTTAGTGCTTTAGCAGGCTACACAATGAGTCTATACAGTTAGCATGATGTTAGCTCTTAACTGCTGGATCATGCTAGTTTTTCAAACTTGTGGGTCTGGGGTGCAACTCACCCCCACGTATGATTATTTTCAACATATTATTAATTTGTAATTGTACATTGTACTCTTACATTTTAGCAGTTAAACTATGTGACATTCTTGATTTTAGACCAAAACCCATCATGCCACACACTTATAAAACGCACTTTCTGAAGATGAAAAGCATGAAAATGGTCCAATGTTGTGCAAAAGGCATGAAAACAACTAATATTGTGTGAAAACTGAATGGAGATTATCGAATTATCATAAGATTTGTGAGTGATTTAGAGCACAGCAGAACTCGGTCAGATAAAGGCTTATTAATGAAAGTTCCTGTCAAAAAATTAATTGTATTAAAAGGGCAGCTATAAAAAAAGCCAGTGTTTGGCAGCAAACAGGTATTTTCATCTTCAGAAAGATCTTTCTTCCTCCCCATTTTGCATGAAAACTGTGACTTGCTTAATAATGTGGAACAACCTCTAAGTAGGGTTTCCATAGATCTGGCAAATTATTTTGTCTGAGACTAATACCAGTTATAAGACATGGATAAATAAACAAACAAACATTTTCTTAGAAAAACTAAAATATGTATTCTTATACGTATTCTTATATGTTATTCTTATAATTGAGAGACAGCGTTCTATGTATGTCATCAGGCATCTATTGCCAAAGCCTTTTTGCCTGAAATGATTTACAAATATCATATATTGTGTATTTAAGTTTTTTGTGTTTTCCCAAAAACTACAAAATATGACTTAGCCTATTCCAACAGTTTAATAGGGTGACAATATCTAAATAAACCTTAAATGAGTTATTTTGTATTGAATTTGTCTTGCTTTCATATAGCATTACAGTTCATAACATTAAAATGTTCTGTTTTATTTCAGAAATGACTGGCACAAATTACCCCTACGTATTCTCCCCAAAGGCACAACTTACCCCACACCAGGGGTAAGTTATGCCACGAGACCACTTTTTTTCCAAAAGCTATATTTCTGAAATAATTTATTTCAGATCCAAAGTTATTGTTCTCAGGCATGCACCACATCCTGAAATATATGTACATTCTTAAGTTGAAGGCATTACTGCCATGGCCTCACTTTAAAGTCACTTTGAGTAAAAACTGGCACAACTCACCCCACTTTCCCCTACTGTAAATTTTTCTCACTGGTGAATGACACATGATGTAATCCGATAACGTTGTCTCTGGTCGTCTCGCTTTTGGTCTGTGCGCGTTCATGTGTTTTAGAGGAGGCGTGGCTTTGGACAGCAATTTGCAGGGAGGGTGGGATCAAATGCTTTTAATGCTAGCAGGCTAAACAGTTAGCATTTCCCAGATCACCTAATGCATCATTAATTTTTTAGTTCCTCTTTTTATACTTTGCTTTTGTATATACATTTTTCATACTCCTAAGCAGGGCTTGATTTGAGGGAAAATGAAGGGGGATGGCATCCCCCTTGTTGAAAAAAATGACAAAAAGCATCCCTTCTGTAAAGCCACCATCCCCCTTATCATCCCCTTTAGATTAACAGTGTTATGTATTATGTAAACAAAATTTAAAAATTCTCTGTAACAGCGATTGACCAGAACTCAGTATTGTAATGCGGAGAGTGCAGTAACGGCAGATCTCTGATTCAAGCAAGCTTTCGTCATTTTTTTACGCTTGTTCAAAAGGATCAGGAGAACGGTTCAAGCGCATCTTTTGACGTTCTTTACAAAGAAGACAACAGAAGGTATCATATTACTTTGATTAGTATTTTAAGAATATTCCTGACACAACCACTAAATTGTTCAATATAAGAACTCAAGAGTTGCATTTAATTCAGAAATAACTCTATTCTTTTTGTTTAATGAATAATGTCTATTTTTCTACTTTTTTTAAACCAATAAATAAAAATGTTTAAGGTACAGTAGCTCTAAACACCCCATGACAGTTGAGCTTGTGCCGGCCTTGTATGGATGGTTTATTAAAAAAAGCCTATACTTACACCAACACACACAGCCCATCACTCTCACCATTCCTCAAAACAGTAAAACTCATCAAAATCAAAAGGAAAAGATAGAAGTGCCAATAAGAGAAATTAAATAATTTTTCACCTTGCAGAAGTTCTCTTGCTCACGTATCAGACATCATGGGATGTTTGATTGCATTCTTAATGGAAATCAATAGAAGGTTTTCAGCATTCTGCAAGTGACTTTTCTTCCAATCTACAAAATGTCATTACTTTTTGAGGCTTACAATTTCAGCACAGCCACACACACAAAAAAAAAAAAATTGCAACAAGCAACTGAAAATGTGGAGGAGCAGGGATGTTAGACGACACTCTCTCTCTCTCACTCACATTTTATCACCCAGTCATTCAGGAGGGAACAATGTTGGACAGAAAAGCGAAAGTAAAACAAACCAGTGTGAATTGAAGTAGTGAGAAGTCAGGTGACCCATGTAAATGGACAGAAATAAGATCAGACACTCTGTGGTGGTTTATTGATTAGTTTGGGGTCCCATCAGGGGGTTTTGTTCAATCGATGAGTCTCTAACAGCCACCCTTCCCTACAGCCCCAGGGGTTTATGGGAATGTTAAGAAAGGCAGGTCTGTTAGAGATCTGGGTACCCCACAGATCCGATAACACCCCCCCCCCCTCCCTCGACGAACACACGCAGACCAAACAATCCACCCGAAAACAGCCTCACCGCCCGGGGAGTGTCACGGACTGGTTATTATCGCTGCAAGAGTCGGACACACTGTACAGGAATGTTCTGCAGAGGGTTTTCTCAAACAAAATCTGTGTCTGCAGAATGCACTGCAATTTGAGTGCCTTGAGTAGCCTTGATTCCAAAAGTATTTTTCCCAATGAGGTTTTCAAAAAATGTCTTTGTTTAAGAGTTATAAGCCATGAACCAAACCAACCAACTATGAGTTTGAATTACAACATTACAAACCTTGGCTTAAAAGTATTTGAAAATCAGACAAAAGACAAAGGTACAAGACTATTTACTTAACACCTGTAACGAGGGAAAGAAATACAGTCCCATGAATCATTTTGGATGACAAACAAAATAAAAAAAGATGGAGAAATATAAAAAGACAGATGGATGGAAACAATATATTTTACATTTATGGCAAAATAGGTATATTTTGAGAGCATAGGGAAAATTTGCAGTGTTTCACGGGAGTGGCAGGTGCTGAAGTGTTCTTTTGGTGTGATTTCCTTGTTGCAATTCTCTGATTGATGGAGATTTCTCTGCAGACTCATGGGTGACGTAGTTTTTTTTTTTTTTTTTTCTTACCGGGAATTCCTTTGTTAAACATGATTGTTTAATGAAATAAGTTGAAATAATGCAAGATTTTAACCATGCAGGAATGCAACCTTGTAGCTTATAGTAGGTCTGTCTTTAAAGGTTTAAGTTATCCTTCAAAATCAATTATTATGGAGAAAATTAATGGGATTTTTACTTCTGGAACCAAACTGTTGCAATTGAATGCCAAGTTTTCTCCAGTTTGTTTCAACACATTTTAGGGGCCGTTTACACAACACTGTTTTCAACTAAAATGGAAAACCTTTTATGCGTTTTGGCTGTTCATTTACACAACAACAGCTTTTTGGGGGCCTGAAAACGCCTTCACTTTTGAAAATGTGTTTTTCAAAGTAAAAGTTTTTGAAAATGATACCATGTGCATGCTGTACATGTTCAGTCTACTGGCACATTTTTCAGTTTTTCTTTACACAGTTTTTCTTTACAAAGTGACATCGCCAACTGCTGGCCTGGCACGCATAACACAGAATAAAAACTAAAAAAAACTTTAAAAAAAACTTAAAAAAAAAAAAAAAAAAAGAATTCATACAGACAATCGTTGTCATGTAAAAGTTAGAATATTTGAATCCATTCTGCTGAATTCTGCATATTTACTCCAAAAATTTGCATAGAAAATGTGAAAAAAGTGCACAGACTCGATCTGGACCGGCTTTATAAAACTGATATATTTATTCCACTTTTAGTAAATTTTTATTTTGTAGTCAGATTGGTAATAAATCCCAAAGAACATCAAGCTTATAGCTGAAATGATCACTTTAATACAAATCAGAGTGGAAGAACAAAAAGAGATAAGGCAGAATAAATCTTTTCCTGATGTTCATAAACTGGAAAAGGGTAGGCAGACACAGAAAAGATGTGCTCTCTTCCCCTGGGTCACTTGAATAATTAACCAACGATTAATTAAACCTGTTTACGAAGAGAGGACAGTGACAACAAGATGGAGTAAGAAAGGGAATGAGAAAGAGAACCAAACCTATCACAAATGGAAAAATCAGAAACCGCATGGGACACACTTGTTTAACCTGACCTTTTCTTCCACAGGAGCGTGTGTGTGACTCTGAGCTCTGGACTCTCTGATTAACAACAACTGTCTCTTTAAAAGTTAAACAGAACATAATATGTGTAGACAAGGGACAGAATTCAATAAGGGCAAAAAGTAACAAAAAGACACCAGTGTGGATGTTATTTATTAGATGAGCCAGCAAAACATACTCTTAGATTAGGTTCCTGCTCTAAATGTTGCGTACTTCCTGGAAAAACACACGTACTGAAGCCTACAGGGGCCACACAGAAATGTAAACACATAGCTTACATTAAAACAATATGTCAAAGAACTGGGGGGGGGGTCAAAAGGCAAGCTGACCAAATTAAAGATCCTTCGCAACACTCTCTATTTCTCAAATGCCTCCAAATCCTTCACCGCATGCTATTCTGAAGAAGAAAAAAAAAATGTTTGTTTTTCATAATCCTTAATCCAAATGTAATGACTTTCTCCTTCACAAAAAGGACTTTTCCTTATTTGTTGATGTAAACAAGGCTGCAAGCATAGAGAGAAATAATATCAACCCATAATATCACAGCCTCAATGTTAAACATGAATGCCCATTTTTCTTGATATCCTGGTGGGAGGTTGAAATCAAGTCTCACCCTCAATTATTTCCAGCTGAATACTGCTTCATGTCACATTACAGCAGTTAAAAGATTTGTAAGTGCCATTTCAGGTTGTCTTTAAAGGAATAAACTGCATTCAAACTCCAAAATAACAAAACAACAGCAAAAAAAAACCCAACAACCACTGACATTTTTAATGTTACAAAAGATTTCTATTTTAAATAAATGCTGTTCTTTTGAAATTAAGCAGCACAACTGTTTTTGAGCATCAAATCAGCATATTTGAGTGATTTCTAAAGGATCATGTGACACTGAAGACTGGAGTAATGATGCTGAAAATTCAGCTTTGACATCACAGGAATAAGTTATATTTTGAATAACCTCATTCAATTCAGCAATAAAATAAAGGCAGACAACAACGGTATCACAGATTTAGCTACTAAGATGTTTGGGTGGTGGGGGTGGCACATTGAAAAGAAACGCAGCCATATTGAGCATTACAGATTCTCCCTTTCATTTTTCTATAATCAGTCCATCTACTTCTCCTTATAAATTTGCTGGTACGCTGCTGGTCGTCCAATGAGCATGCATGTGAACCTTAAATGCTTATAAAGAGGAAATTAATTTACAACAACGCCAGCAATAGCAGGATATTAATCTGTCACTTTCTCTAATCTCCCGGCAGCAGCACAGACACCCAAGTCTAATCCGGCCAATCACAACACACACATACAGATAATAAACGAAAACACATCCCTCTAATGCTCTCTAGAAACCTCTGTCTTTCATTTCAACTATCTGCCTAACCTCTTCATCATCAACTGTTTCAAATTAATTGTTTTATCAGTCTTTCTGTTACCCTTGATATCCACTTATCTAGCCACCCCCTACTTTTCCAGTCAATCTCTTACTTCATAGTGAGAAATGTGAGAATTTGCATATGAGAAACCCCACCTGTCATCAAAAATACAATTAAAAACTTGACCTCTGACCTTAGTGGAATATCAACTCAGCTTTTCAGAAGTTGCGGATCTCTTGCATCACTGTGACAAAGTGCATTATTTCCACTGACATTTTAAAAGTGACATTTATGATACTCATCTGTTTTGATTTATGCAACCTTTTTTGTCTGCTGCAAATGACCGACTAAAACAAAAGCCAAGCCTGGGCCCGCGTGTGTGAGAATGTGTGCGCGTGTGTGTGTGCTTCAGAAAACACAAATTATGAAGTTTATGATCTGACAGACTGCTGAACAACTGGTGTGATTGTCACAGTTGGCTGAACCTGCTCATTGTCTCATTCACAGGCAGTTTCTGTGGGCTGAACGGAAGCCCAGACTCATTCATATAACAGCTGTGATGTCTCCCTTTAAAAACTCAAGCCTCAGCCGTGAGCCTTTAGAACAGAGGTCACCAATTAGCGGACCACGATGCATGTCCAGATTGCTTCCATCCAGCCTGTGAAACACTTCTCATAAATTAACATAATTATAAACCTAGTGCTTTTTCACTGCATGGAACAGTGAAGCCATCTTTACACTTACAAATGGACACAGGAGCTGCATTACATATACCATGATAAGGCAGGAAATGTATACTACAAAATTCCCAATTGCAGGAAAGCTACTTATTAGCCCAGTTTAGTACACAGCTCTAAAATTCTAAATATTCTAAAATAGAATAAAAACATTCTACTTAGTCAGTTGTGGCAAATGTCTTTATATAATGACCAAACTCTGTATTTGACCGTTGGCCGTAACAATTTTCTTACACTGTGCTAGTTCTCATTTAGCATTCTGCTGTCCTTTTCTTTAACATAATCAAATTATTTCAGCTTATATCAATTTTTCATGTTTATTTATTTATTTATTCAGTAAGCAGCCATGTAATAAGTGGGATAATGTACACGTATACGGTAATTATCACTAATTAAACATATTCAGGTTGATACACGGCCCCTCCTGCATCCACTGGGGTTTATTTTGCGGTAACGACATACTGATTATACCTTACAACGCTTGTTAATTCTCATGCACAACCAACAGATTTGTTCTGAGACTGTTCTGATAATGACAACATGAAGTTTTGATACAGGATTTAATTTACACCAAACCACATACAATTGTAAAATAACCAAATGCTTTCATTTCTTATTATACTGTCAAACCCTGATACAATCATCAGTAACAAATTAATCACAACTGTGAGTCAAGAAAGATTTGATGCTATAAACTCAAACTAAAAAACAAAAAAACATTCCTTGAGATCACTGCATCTCTTTTTCTGGAAGTGAAATCTCTCCTGCAATGATTATTTGTGAAATGCACCTTGCGTATTTCGTTTCATGACCGTATAACATATTGGCTCCAGTGTAAGTGACAAGTTATGACTTTTCAGACCTTTGTTGGAAAGGAAATTTAGAGACTGGACCTATTTAAAGCTGGTTTAGGATGTGGTGGGCTGTTGGTTCATGATCTGTGGAAGTATATCTCCCCATAAACCCCTCCAAACACACAAACATGGCGCCCACATGCGTTTCTCTAAAGGAATTAAAGCATGTTTAAGATTGCGGTCATCTATCATCACGCCCTCATATCACACAAAGATTCAAAAAATTTCCCAATCAAACCAAATTAACCTCGAATTAGTGCAGTGTTGGGAGCAGTGTTAACGAGCAGGAGCTGCTAATTGGCTGTGATTGCAGCAGGCTGGAGTGATTGCAGTCCCATTAAAAAGTCATAAAGTTCTATGAGCAGAGATGTCCCATTGGTATATCTGACCTTCTTATCACCACACCGTTCATCAAGAGAAAATGAGAGAAAACAGAAACAGTAATAATAAAAAAAAAACTATGAAGAAGAGCTGGAGACAGTCCATGGCAGAGTGCTAAGCACCGTAAGTCAAACCTCAAATCACAGCCTTTGTTGTTCTTCCCACTTAATTGATTTGAAGTGCGTGTGTAGCCCATTCTATAGATACTGTGTCTGTTCCGTCAATAGTGAGGTCACATAATAGGATCTGGGATCTTTAAGATCTAGAAAAAATCAGATTGTGATTAAACCACAAAATCACAAAATAAGTGAATAAAAACAATTCTAAAGCTTAGGCTCCTAAACATTAGATCGCTTACACCTATGGCGGTTATAATAAATGAAATGATCACAGATAATAGTTTTGATGATATCTGCCTTACTGAAACCTGGCTTAAGACAAATGATTATTTCGGTCTTAATGAGTCTACTCCACTAGGCTACTGTTATAAGCACTAACATTGTCTGATTGGTCATGGCGGCAGTGTTGCAACACTCACAAATCTTATGATAATTTGATAATCTCCATTCAGTTTTCACAAAATATTAGTTGTTTTCATGCCTTTTGCACAACATCGCACCATTTCATGCTTTTCATCTTCAAAAAGATCTTTCTTCCTCCCCATATTGCATGAGAACTGTGACTTGCTTAATAATGTGGAACAAGTAGGGTTTCCATAGATCTGGCAAATTATTTTGTCTGAGATTGATACCAGTTATCTAAAAAGACATGGATAAATAAACGAACAAACATTTTCTTAGAAAAACTAAAATCTGAATGTTTATTGTACAGAAATCTTACTGATTTGTCTCTTGCATAATAATTTGGAACGCAGTGTAGAGATATCATGTTAATCAGAAAACAGTTTTTTAATTCATTTGAAGTGCTTGTGCAAAATGTTACAATTTCAGATATAAGGAAAAAAATCTTTGCTATATTTTGCTTTGGCTACTGTGTACTCCAGGGCGCTATGTTGATTTTCTAAAAGAGTTTGTGGATTTTATGTCAGACCATGTCAAGCAAAACGTCACCAGACCCAGTCATTGTTTTAATCATACACTAAATGTAATTATATTGCATGGATCCAGTCTTACTGATAGGGTACAAGAGGACTAAAGGCACACATTGAGAAAAATGTGCTTTTCACTACTCCCATTCTGTATGATTGCAGAAAAATATGTATGTTTTTATTGATCATTGATGGAGCAACGTATTTTGTTTGAAAATAAATCATAAAAGTGGTTTGTTTGTTTAAAAATCTTATAAATGTATGAGGTAGTAAGGTGGGCTACACATGGGGTAAAAGGCTCACCAGCATGGGGCAAAAGTATTGATACAAATACTTTAGCTAAAGTAATATGTCTAAGTTGATACTTGTTCAAACAATCACTTTAGCAAAGTTTGTACTATTTTCTGTTTATTTTGATAAATAAATATACTGTCATTAAAATGTTCATTTTAAAAATACAATAACTAAATTATTTGAAAAAGTAAAAATTCTGAAAATATTGAATGAGATCCTATTATAATTTAATACAGATTTACAGTAGTAACAATAAATATGACATTTTATTATATGATATGATTAAAGGTGCCCTAGATTCAAAAATTGAATTTACCTCGGCATAGTTAAATAACAAGAGTTCAGTACGTGGAAAAGACATACAGTGAGTCTCAAACACCATTGTTTCCTCCTTCTTATATAAATCTCATTTGTTTAAAAGACCTCAGAAAAACAGGCGAATCTCAACATAACACCGACTGTTACGTAACATTCGGGATCATTAATATGTACGCCCCCAATATTTGCATATGCCAGCCCATGATCGAGGCATTAGACAAGGGCAGCCAGTATTAACGTCTGGATCTGTGCACAACTGAATCAACAGACTAGGTAAGCAAGCAAGAACAATAGCGAAAAATGGTAGATGGAGCAATAATAACTGACATGATCCATGATATCATGATATTTTTAGTGATATTTGTGAATTGTCTTTCTAAATGTTTCATTAGCATGTTGCTAATGTACTGTTAAATGAGGTTAAAGTTACCATCGTTTCTTACTGTATTCACGGAGACAAGAGCCGTCGCTATTTTCATTTTTAAACACTTGCAGTCTGTATAATTCATAAACACATCTTCATTCTTTATAAATCTCTCCAACAGTGTAGCATTAGCCGTTAGCCACGGAGCACAGCCTCAAACTCATTCAGAATCAAATGTAAACATCAAAATAAACACTGTACTTACGCGATTAGACATGCTGCATGACGAACACTTTGTAAAGGTCCATTTTGAGGGTTATATTAGCTGTTTGAACTTTTTTTATGTTGTTTAAGGCAAGCGCGAGCTCTTGGGGCGTGGAGCACCAGATTTAACCCTTTAACACGTACGATCACACCGGTGTGATCAGTCTTGGCTGGCCCCAGGAGCGTACGATCACACCGGTGTGATTAGAACGTTCAGTGCATCGCGTGATCAACTGCCAAATTCAAATGTGCGTGCGCGCTTTAACTGGCGCTAAACCAGAGACGGACGCGCGAAGCGCTTTTCATATATTACATATATGCAGTGTTTTCAACCAAATAATGTTTATTGTAGATTTCAGACATTTAAATACACACGAGTACTAACAAAACAATATATTTAGAGTTTGTAAAATACACAATGGTGTCTATAGAAGCGGAAATAACAACCCTTTCCATTATAATTAGACAACACGTTTTATTCATATCAGATACACATTGTGAAAGTAACTTTAAAGCTTACTCTATTCTTCCCCAGTTCACCGACTCACTTACTTTCATGTATTTCGGGAGAAGTGGATAAATTCACGGGTTGTAAATCCAACAGATCCGATTCTCTGTGCGGCGCAAACTAACATGGCGGCGCCCATCGCGCATATGGCTCAACTAACATGATCGTTATAAAGGTGTTTAAACTGCAAAACACATCCACTTGCACATATTTGGCAATCGGAATATTAGATATTTCATGCTATAGTCAACAAATTTGTGAATATTTTGAATAAAAAAGGAAAAATTAAATGAAAGCAGATCATCATTCATACAGTGCTGCAGTGTGTCACATAACAAGCAATGACGCGTCACCATGGAAACCATAAAGTGATACGTTCTAAATAACGGTCGCTTCAAAAAACTCACGCTGGGGGGTCAGCCAGAATATTTAAAACTTACGCGCGAAAGGGTTAAAGGGCCACACACCCTGAATCGGCTCATTTCTAATTATGCCCCAAAATAGGCAGTTAAAAAAAATGAATTAAAAAAAATCTATGGGGTATTTTGAGCTGAAACTTCACAGGCACATTCAGGGGACACCTTAGACTTATATTACATCTTTTTAAAAAAAGTTCTAGGGCACCTTTAATATCATATTTTTAAATATGAGGGTTTCATTATAAATATGGTGATTATCTCTTAAGCCCGGGATACACTGCACGATTTCTGGCTGTCCCACACGAAAGATTGCCATCGTGAAACAATCGTGGCGATTTCTGTGATCGTGGCTCTTAATCGGTGGTCCTATGTCGTACAGTGAGAGAGGTTCAAAGACAGATGTTTTCCTGGTCTTGCAACCAAAGATAATCTACGATCATTTTCTGACAGTGTCAGATATTCAGCATGATCATCTCACAGTGTGTCTGCTGCTACGACCTACGTCTGCTGACCAGCCAATGAAAATGCGACATGAAATCAACGCGACATGGCGCTAAAACTTAAAACTGTTTACGTCAAGCTCTGTTCCCTTCTTCTTTCACCGCTTCCTTTTTATTTTCAGCACACGTAAAAACTACAACTGCCAAAGTGTGATTCAACATGATCTTTTTGTTTAGCACTAGCGCATGCTGATGAAGTTTTCTTCTTCTATAGAAACCTGCATCGTAGCCTACGAGTCAACAGGTGTCATGATAGTACAGTCTACATGCATGTCGTACCCAAGTTTAGTAGATCATACAGCACAGGTTTAACACACATAATACAATGGTCAATTTCATTAACCAATCTGTGTGAAACTATCTGTATGTAACACACTTGCAGCCCTGACAAAAGTATTCTGCTTCTGTGTGAACGTATCCCACATCTGTACTGTTCAGAATCTGATTATCTGGATCTAAGAGGATTAGCACTGTAAACAACAGCGTTAAATACATCTGGCCATCGAGTACAAGGCGAGATTATGATGGATGAATCCAAGAGACTGTCACTGGATCTCTGGGGAGGGAAACTGAAGTTTGGTGAATCATTTGTGATATGTACAAGAGGTCCTGAGGGGCTCCGATTGCCTTTGGAGAAAAAAGAGTGTATGACGTACATGTGCAAATTAAAAAAAAGAAGGTGTATGTGGTCAAAGGGAGTGTGTGTATGTATAGATCTCATGTTCTTGGGCTGTGTGTGTGGCGATTACATCAGCGGATGGTGTAAGGCTGTTTACAGAAGGTCACAGATGAGAGCAAGGCAATTTGAGGCTGGAAATGAGTGATGTCCTCTCTCATTTAGACAGCACATCAACTGAAGCTTCTCACACGCCGGCCCTTCTTACAAATCACACATGCAAGTAGCCGATTTAAGAATATCTAATGCTCAGGGACAAAAAGTTGGATGCAGAGACACAATGTAACAACTACACTATATGGCCAAAAGTATGAGGACACACTTGCAATTAATGAGATTGGCTTTTCAGGCTACGTCCATTACTAACAGGTGCATAAAATTAAGTATACAGCAATCTCAGAAATGTGCCCATGCCCATAAAAAAGCATTGATTGAGTCTAATGAGAAAAAAATCTAGCCTGCAAAAAGTCCAGACCTGAACTCCAATGGACACCTTTGTGAAGAACAGGAATACTGAACGACCAAAAATATGACGACTCATATTGCAATCACAGGTGTTTCCACACCAAATGCTCTCTAGAATGAGAATGTCATTCCCCCTGACAAGCAATAGTAGATATTTAAGCATGATTCACTAAATTAAAAATTATTAATTTGTTTCTTTTCATCTTTCTTTTTTAACTGTAAATACAACATCATAGGAAAGAAATGGGGTCTATGATCAAAACAATGAAATCAATCCAATTTTCTTTAATGAAAGATCATTCCAGGGGTCACCCAAAAAGATTAAAAGTTAATCATCATCATCATCACATTGATTGACTCCTGAAGCCAATACAGGCAATGCAATCACATCTTAAAATAAAGTACCTCTTAATTATTCATTCATATTGGAAGGAGAGTGTAGCACAGAAGATTACAGCTCTAGTATTTGCAGTAAATGTGTTGCTGGGATTGGGTTTTGTATTTTCAGAATGAAGTGTTTTTACTGCAGCAACACAGTAACACTGTGAGAAAGGTGTGAATGTATTTGCCCTGAGGTGGAGGAGAGACAAGAAAAGGGAAGCATTTACTCTGCATTCATCATGGGACAAGAAGAACTTATTAAAAGAAAAGAAGCCAATTATTCATTTTCCACCTCAAATACATCACAATACATGTCATTTCAAAGATTATATATACACACACAGTGTTTTTTTTTTTTTTAATCACTCCACAAGTTTATTTAGATGATCAAAATATGAGGAAAATATTTATATATATTTTAAAATATTTTAAATATGAAGGAAAAACAAAACAAACTTATTCATTTGACAAAGTTTAGCAAAAAGACAAACTATAGCTACAATTTTAATTTTACTATGTAAAAAAAAAGGTATACTGTAGAAAAAAAAAATCACAAGAAAAATAATTAATTGACTACAACATAATCAGTTTTTAGTATTTCTTTGCTTATCTCTTGTTTTTGCATGTGTTCATGACTTCTTTGTATGACAGCCTGTCCAAAAATTATGTCAGTGTTATATTGCATTATCATAAATAAAACAATTGACTCCAAGTAATATGATTACAAAATCTTTAATAATATTTAAATAAAAAGTGAAGATGTCAATTTTCCTAGTTCGGATATCACTTTTGGCTTCTATATATTAGAGATGAACGGATACTAAATTTCTCCGTCGATACCGATAGCCGATTATTTGGAATGATATCTCCCGATGCCAATGTCGATACCGATAGATTAAATTTTCTTATGGAAAAAAAAAAATCTCTCCCAAAATAATGCTGCAATCTATACAGGGAACCCTCTCATTTGGTACACTATAATATTAGAGGTAACAATTAACAACAGAGGTATTATATTCAACTGCTATTTATTTTCAGATATAATAAAATAAAAACTGAAATGTTTGTATAGGCCTACAACTCAGTTGCACATAAGGTAGGCTAGTTTTCATAATTACTATTTATTTAAACATACATATGTAATTAACAGTAAATAAGCTCCTCGCTAGTGTTTTTTTAATATCTAACTAACGAAGTGTGATCATCACCGAATAACCTTCCATCCTGAGATAAATGCAATGTTAAATGACATTGTTCATTGAATCCTGCAGGCTCATTAGAAATCCTCTTTTTATTAAATACATACAGTATATGTTAGAAACAAACACACACAGACAGTGAAGCATTTAGTTTTAAATTTTGTGTGTGAAGAGAACGACAGAACGATAGATAAAACAATAAACGGACGGACGGACAGATAGATAGATAGACAAATAAATAGAGTTGTATAAGTTTGTGTGTAGTGTGATCTGCTCTCCTGTTGCTAATATCTTCAGGGCAAATTTATTTAAACATGCTTATATAATTAACAGTAAATAAGCTCCTCTCTAGTGTTTTTTAATATCTAACTAATGAACTGTGAACATCGGATAACCTTCCATCCTGAGATAAATGCATTGTTAAATTATATTGTTCATAAGCTGTTTTATTGACATATTTCTGCAGTTGAAACACAGACTGGACCTCATTCATGAAACACGAGCAGAACTAATTTTTGTGTAAATCATTCGTAAAGCCATTCTGTTTTTAGAATTTTTAGATTCATGAAAATTTTCATATTTTCAAAATGTTGGTACGAAAGCAATTTACACCTGCTCCCTACCACGTGTAAATGGTGCGTAAAACATTCAAATGTTCTGTCTTCTTTTAAGCAAATGGCACTGCATTTTGATAACACTATCATAATATTTCACCAGTCCAATCACAGTGGAGGAGGGGTAGAACAAATACCACACCATCCAACCATTCTCCTTGTACAATGACAACTATAGAGAAGCTAAAAGTACACCCAAAAATGAAAACTGTGTCATTTTATTACTCACCCTCATGTCGTTCTACACCCCTAAGACCTTTGTTCATCTTCAGAACACAAATTAAGATATTTTAATGAAATCTGATGGCTCAGTGAGGCCTCTATTGAGAGCAATGCCATTGTAAATCTCAAGATCCATAAAGGTGCTAAAAACATATTTAAAACAGTTCATATGATTTCAGTGGTTCTATCTCCATCAGATTTCATCAAAAATATCTTAATTTGTGTTCTGAAGATGAACGAAGGCCTTACAGGTGTAGAACGACATGAGGGTGAGTAATAAATGGCATTATTTTCATTTTTGGGTGAACTAACCCTTTAATATGGCTGGTTACATAATTTTTATATTCAGTAATATTCTTTCAAATTAGATATTAGTAAAACATTACTGCCATGGATATTCCAAATCGCAACCAAAGTGTCTCAAGGCTGGCCCACACTAAAAGACTTTTAAAATGTGAGAGACCACAAACATGAGAATAAAACAAAACAAAACATAGATTTAATGATTTTTGTTCCTATAGTGTGTGGAGTGCCAGGATGTGACCAGGACAGCACACCACACACAAACAGATTCCATTCACCAACAAATCCTGACTGTGAACATGGGAAATTTAGCAAAATCTGTTAATAAGTTATTGTCACATTAACTAAATTCAACATTTTAGGGCTTTAACAATCAATTGTTCAATTTACCACAATTAGATTAATTACAGTGAAAAATAACGCGTTAAAATTATTAACGCACCTGCCCCACCCCTGACCTACATAGGTCATCTGACATTTCATATAATTGATTGACGACGAATATGAAGCAAGGCAACAACTCACTGCATGACGGAGCCAATAGAACGTAGTTAGAATGAGCCTAAAATTCAAGATATCTAGTCAAAAATGCGCCTGGATGAGTTGTCGTCTCATAATATGTCATATGATATAGTTAAGCAATATCACACCTATATATATATATATATATATATATATATATATATATATATATATATATATATATATATATATATATAATCTCTGTAATCTGGTAGAGAATGAAAATTAATTGCATTCACAGCCCATATTTTATACCTCACACCGAAGTAACGCTATGGAGAACGATATGTTTTGTTTAATCAGCCCTCACCAAAAATGCTGTTGTCAAGTTATTAAAATGGCCTTGATTCCTCTCAGAGAACAAAACATGAAGGTTAAAAGAGGAAGAGAAAAAGAGAGACGCATGTTGATGGATTAGTAACAAGCCCTTGTCCCACCAAGTACAAGAGCAGCCTGCAGAGTTTCACAATGACGCTCATATATAGAAAGAGTCAGTGTGTGTGTGTGTTTGATGGTGTGTGAATGCCATGGCACCCTTTTGTCATCAAAAGCATCCACACACACATTCAGCTCTCTGCATTACGCCTCTTAACCACCTGCACAATTTGTTTGTGTGTGTGACAGTGTGTTTGTGTGGATGAGTGAAGAGCAGCCAGCTGGTCAGATATCTACGGTAAGAGTCCAGATCCAATGATCAATCCAGCCTCATCATTCAGCAACAAAGCCCACCTGTCTCCCTCAGTATCACACACACACAATCCACAAACTGCACCTGTCTCTCTTTTTCTATTAGACCAGCACACACTGTTTCCCACCTCTGAGTCATTCTAATATTCAAGAACACATATAAAAACCATCTGAAGACATCCACCTCTGACGCTTGGACGCACAAATATACTCACTCACCCCCTCACATTCTCTATATTGGCTGTGTGCTCGGTCTAATCTTATTGTCTCATTGTGTACAGTACAGACAAGCCTGAATCCTGCAGGCACATTAGAAATCCTCTTTTTATTAAACACACACATGTTAGAAACAAACACACACAGACAATGTAGCATTAACACTAGCTAGTTTTTAGGATAGTTTTAAATTTTGATTTAGATAGAGCGATAGAATGATAGACAGTACAATAGACAGATGGATGGATGGATGGATGGATGGATGGATGGATAGGTAGATAGGTAGGAGGACAGGAGGGCAGACAGACAGACAGACAGACAGACAGACAGACAGACAGACAGACAGATAGATAGATAGATAGATAGATAGATAGATAGATAGATAGATAGATAGATAGATAGATAGATAGATAGATAGATAAAGTTTTGGTGTTTTTGAGTGCTAAAGAGTGTGTGTAGTGTGATCTGCTCTCCTGCTGCTAATGTCACATGTAAACTGACTCATAAATGTCTTTAAACACTCATTAGACAACAGCACTAATATAATCAGCCAAATAGGGACTAACACACACAGCACACACAGCGCACTAGGGGATTGTCACACCAAGAACTGGTGCTAAACTTTTTGAGGACTAGATAATGCTGATTGGTCCAGAGATCGAGCATGCACCAGTCACAGAGGCAAAACGGCAAAGACGTAAATGAACAGATCTCAACATATCATATTTGCGTTATTTTGGACTTTGGGGCATTAAGGGAATGAATCATCACAACATCTAGAGTCTGAGAGGACTAAATCAAGTAATATAGAGATGAGAATGTGTGAGAAAAACACAAGTAATGACACCATATCAGGCATTTCAAGACAAAGACACAAACCTGCAAGTGAAACATTCATTTTTTACATTTTACAGCATCAAGAAAACATCTGCTAGGCTAAGAACTTGAACTAACATACTAAAACCTAAGGGCTTTTCACACTGTGCTTAACCCTGGGTTATTGTTGTTCTAAACATCACTTTTTAAGGGTTAGTTCACCCAAAAATGAACATAATATAATTTATTACTCACCCTCATGTCGTTCTACACCTGTAAGACCTTCGTTGCAGATATTTTTGTTGAAATCCGATGGTTCAGTGTGTCATGCATAGCCAGCAATGACATTTCCTCTGTCAAGATCCATACTAAAAACATTTTTAAATCAGTTCATGTGAGTTCAGTGGTTCAACCTTAATATTATAAAGTGATGAGAATATTTTTTGTGCGCCAAAAAAACAAAACAAAATAACGACTTTTTAACAATATCTAATGATGGCCCATTTCAAAACACTGCTTCGGAGAGTTATGAATCTTTTGAGTCAAATCAGTGATTCGGATCGCGTATCAAACTGCCAAACTGCTGAAATCACGTGACTTTGCTGCTCCGATCCACTGATTTGATTCGTAAAGCTCCGAAGCTTCATGAAGCAGTGTTATGAAATCGGCCATCACTAGATATTGTTGAAAAGTCTTTATTTAGTATTTTTGGTGCACAAAAAATATTCTCGTCACTTTATAATATTAATATTGAACCACTGTAGTCACATGAACTGATTTAAATATGTTTTTAGTACATTAATGGATCTTGAGAGAGGAAATGTCATTGCTGGTTATGGAGGCCTCACTGAGCCATCAGATTTCAACTAAAATATCTTAATTTGTGTTCTGAAGATGAACGAAGGTTTTACGGGTGTAGAACGGCATGAGGGTAATTAATGACATTATTTTCATTTTTAGGTGAACTAACCGTTTAACCCCTGGTAAAGGAGCTGCGGGGTTAGCACCGCTTACCCGGGGTTATGAAACCCTGCTCAGAAGCAGGGTTAGCACTGCATTTGCGGTGCCAAACTTGTACAGTGTGAAACGATGCGCTGTTAGAATGTTATAACTAGATGCTTAGCAACGGATAATCAACTGCGTGCCTTATATTCACGCGCTTTGGTCAGGTACGGAAACACCGCGCGATGTATAAACAGTCGTTTCTGCATATGATAGGAAAAATGTCAAACGGCGATGGAAAACGAAACAATTGGAGTGAAGAAGAGACCGTCATTCTTACCTTTATAGTTCGAAAAGTTCACTCAGAACAAAACTTGATATTACAGTCAGCAATGTGAAATATGAGGACGCGCAATAGCTACTAGAGCATTTATGTAAACAGGTCACATGCTGCGTTTGTCCAGTCAGTGACATTGACACTGCAAATATGCAGAAAAGGACTTTATCCCAGGGTTTAGGAATGTAAAGTGTGAAACGGTAGGTTATGAATACCCAGGATTAAAGGGTTAGTTCACCCAAAAATGAAAATAATGTCATTTATTACTCACCCTCATGCTGTTCCACACCTGTATGACCTTCGTTCATCTTCAGAACACAAATTGAGATATTTTTGTTGAAATCCGATGGCTCAGTGAGGCCTCCAGTGAGTCACCTGAAATCAGGTGACTTTGGCGCTCTGAACAGCAGATTTGACACACTGATTCGGCCATCACTAAATAAGTCGTTGTTATTTTTTTTTTTTTTTTTTTTGGCACACCAAAAATATTCTCATCGCTTTATAATATTAATATTGAACCACTGTACTCACATGAACTGATTTAAATGTTTTTAGCACCTTTATGGATCTTGAGAGAGGAATTTTTTATTTTTTTTTTTACCCCATGAAAATCTCAGAAACACAAGCTCTTTGTCTTCAGAAATAATATATTTATGGGTAATTTAATATGCACTGATACATTTCGATTCAAAATCTTATTGTCTATCACTTAGCCCAAATGAAAGCTGCAAATATTTGCAGTACGCTATGTTATGCAAGTGTGTATCGAGACACACACATAAACACACAAAGATTTTATTTAGAGTTCATAATGAGAAAATTATTCCCGCCCATGTAAGGACAAATATTCATAATTACACTTTCCAAGAGAGAAAATGAAACGGGGGAGGAGACGCCCAGATAAATGAGATTTGAGAAAAGAAAACAAGGATGAGGAGGGTAAGAGAGAGACAGAGAGAGGAGTTTCTGAAATAAAAGAATAAAAACAGATTTCATATAATGGGAACACGGTGTGCGTGGCCAGTCAAATCTCCCATTATCGCTCGCAGCTTTTGGATGGTTGTCTCGGCGGGAGTGCCGAGCACGGGAGGGCAGGCGGGGGGCGGCTACAGACCCCAGCACAGCTTACATCTCACAGCTGGAGCTCTCGCACACATCTTCACACTTACACACACGTCTTAGGAACTCTAAGTAAAAAAACACACAAAAAAACATGCGTCTATCCCTTTAATATCATTCAGCACTCTAATAGTTCTTATTAGAACCCAGCAAGAGAGAGGAAATGAGGTAAGACATCCCACCAGGACTGTGAATTAAAACTCTCCATCTCTTTCATTCACCCACTCTATTGTTTCCTTCCATCTGTCCGTCTCTCATTCTGCCTTTTCTTTCCCATTTTACTCTCTTTTTCGCTATTGGGCATGATATTAATGTTTTGAAATTTAAAAAAAAAAAAAAAAAAAAAAAAAAAAGAATTTGCTCCTGTTAAGTCTCTGGGGAAGAGAACGAGATAAAAGCCGGAAGGAAATAATGCATACAGGTGCACGGAGAACAAAAGGATCAAAAGATAAGATGTCAGTGTGGGTGGTTTGTGTGTGTGAGAGGAGGGAGTTTTTGTGTTGCTGTGACAGGCAAAAGAACACTGTATGTGTGCACAAATGTCACATAAGAATGAGGTCGAGACTGCTTACAGCGCCACATTGTGAACGTCATTACAGAGCGAAAGAGAGGGAGGGTAAGTCAATGAGTGGGGAATAGAAATTAAAATAAGAGAAGCGCTAAGAACTGCTACTGAGCTGATAAATGCCATTTGGATGTTCATATATGAAATTAAAAAAATAAAATAAAAAATGACCCATATTTGCATGGTCTGGTCTGAATGTGCACGATTCATTGGTATTCCACATTAAAAATAATTTTTAATCAAAATCGAATAAGTTGCTTGCTTTTTTTGTTGTTGTTGTTTTTTCCATTCACTGTCACAAATTATTATTTTTCAACCCCTCTGCTCAAAACATCTGCCTTCATGATAATGTTGGGTCACTTTTCTCCACCCAATCAATTCCTGATGGACTAATTAAATTAGTAACGTCTCTGACAAAGCCAATTATACAGAGATGTTATTCATTAAAAATAAAGCCACATCCTATATATTTTTCTCAGCAATATCACTTAAAGGTGCGGTAGGTAATTTCAGAGAGGCTACAAATAGCAAGTTAGCTTTGAAAGCATGAGATCCCACCCTCCGTTCAGAGCACTCTCTCCAAAGTCACGCCTCCTCCAAAACACATAAATGCGCACAGCAGATTCTGCAAAGCACCACAAGATGAGAGACGACGTTAAATTACCTCATGTCTCAAAGCACATAATATTACAACCCGAATTCTGGAAAAGTTGGGACTTTTTTTTAAATTTGAATAAAATGAAAACTAAAAGACTTTCAAATCACATGAGCCAGTATTTTATTCATAGTACAACATAGATAACATAAATGTTTAAACTGAGAAATTTTACAATTTTATGCACAAAATAAGCTCATTTCAAATTTGATGTCTGCTACAGGTCTCAAAATAGTTGGGACGGGGGCATGTTTACCTTGATGTAGCATCTCCTCTTCTTTTCAAAACAGTGTAAAGATGTCTGGGCATCAAGGTTATGAGTTTCTGGAGTTTTGGTGTTGGAATTTGGTCCCATTCTTGCCTGATATAGGTTTCCAGCTGCTGAAGAGTTTGTGGTCGTCTTTCGTTTAATAATGTGCCAAATGTTCTCTATAGATGAAAGATTTGGACTGAAGGCAGGCCGATTCAGCACCCAGACTCTTCTATGATGAAGCCATACTGTTGTAATAGCTGCAGTCTGTGGTTTTGCATTGTCCTGCTGAAATACACAAGGCCTTCCCTGAAATAGACGTTGTCTGGAGGGGAGCATATGTTGCTCTAAAACCTTAATATACTTTTCAGCATTCATAGTGCCTTCCAAAACATGCAAGCTGCCTATACTATATGCACTCATGCACCCCCATACCATCAGAGATGCTGGCTTTTGAACTGAACGCTGATGACACGCTGGAAGGTCTCCCTCCTCTTTAGCCTGGAGGACACAGTGTCCGTGACTTTCAACAAGAATGTCAAATTTGGACTCGTCTGACCATAGAACACTTTTCCACTTTGAAACAGTCCATTTTAAATGAGCCTTGGCCCACAGGACACAATGGCGCTTCTGGACCATGTTCACACATGGCTTCCTTTTTGCATGATAGAGCTTTAGTTGGCATCTGCAGATGGCACGGCGGATTGTGTTTATTGACAGTGGTTTCTGGAAGTATTCCTGGGCCCATTTAGTAATGTCATTGACACAATCATGCTGATGAGTGATGCAGTGTCGTCTGAGGGCCCGAAGACCACGGGCATCCAATAAAGGTCTTTGGCCTTGTCCCTTACGCACAGAGATTTCTCCAGTTTCTCTGAATCTTTTGATGATGTTATGCACTGTAGATGATGAGATTTGCAAAGCCTTTGCAATTTGACGTTGAGGAACATTGTTTTTAAAGTAGTCCACAATCTTTTTACGCACTCTTTCACAGATTGGAGAGCCTCTGCCTCTCTAAGACATCCCTTTTATGGCTAATCATGTTACAGGCTTGTTATCAATTAACTTAATTAGTTGCTAGATGTTCTCGCAGCTGAATCTTTTCAAAATGTCCTGCCTTTTCAGCCATTTATGGCCCCCGTGCCAACTTTTTTTGAGACCTGTAGCAGGCATCAAATTTGAAATGAGCTCATTTAGTGGATAAAAGTGTAAAATTTCTCTGTTTAAACATTTGTTATGTTATCTATGTTCTATTGTAAATAAAATATTGGCTCATGTGATTTGAAAGACTTTTAGTTTACATTTTATTCAAATTTAAAAAATGTCCCAACATTTCCAGAATTTGGGTTGTACAATAATAATGAATTTAAACGACTTACAGAGCTCTAGTTGTACCACCTGACTGCTGCAGATTCATTTCAGCGCTGATAGTGTTAGAAACACATAAATCCAACTCTGAGGATGTGAACAGCTCCGGATAGAACGTCACAGGTTGCCATCTTGTAATAACGGTTATGACGGCATGAACACAGTATAAGCTTGTTGAAATTAAATGATGTATGATGTCTGAACGAGCAGGGTGCGTGGAGGTATGGATGTCCTGTTGACAGGCAGGTAGAACATTGAACCGAATGTAATGAATAGACAAACATTTTTTGGGGGGGTCCTGAGACTTCCACAGAAGATACAGTATATGTACATGTTTTAATATTTATACCACTTCTATTATTGATTGCTATCAGTATGTGAAAAGTGTTTCAACCAGTATAACAAAACAAAAAGTGTTTATAAATCAAATTGCCAACGACAGCTAATTAAATTTGAAAAATGTTAAATTCATATTAGATGACCGATTGTATATTCATTATTACTAAAAACCTTCTTACTCTCGCTTAAAACAAAACTGACTAATATTCACATCTCTTAATGTCGCATGAAATGAAAATTCCTCTTATGTTTTATTATAGACATAGTAGTATGACTTTCTGTAAAGAACAACTTTGAAACAATGTGTATTGTAAAAAGTGCTATGCCAATATTTGACTTGAACAGAATATAAATATATATTAAATGTTATAAATATATAATAAATATTCTGTTTAACCCAAAATGTGCTATATAATGAAAGTAAAATTAGTAGTGAATAATAATAGTGTTACTGTTGACAGTGCTTACCTTTCGTAATGAAGATAAAGGGCAAGACTTGATTTCATCCATCTGGTTAATTTTATCCAATCATGAAAGGCAAACATAAGATTTTACCCCACCTATAAAGTCTTAGTTACATCTGAAAAAAAGTAAAGTCATTAAATAATTTTTCTTTAGAATAGCGTGCACAATAAGATCTAGGACATTTACTACAAAAGAAAAAAGGGTCCATTTTGATTCAGTGTGATAAATGTATAATTTTTGCACCACTAGCATCAGCTATGGAATTGCAAAAAATAAAAACATTTTCTGAACGAATCCCCCAAAATGCCACTGGACAGGCAAACAAACTCACTCCCACTGACTAAGCTTAAACAAACAGAGCACTTTCTAGGGAAATCAAATACAAATGCCTTACTTATAGTTGCCTTTGCATATTTGGATAGGATTCGAGTGTTTCAAACATCCAAAACATAACATACTTCAACTAATCTCATAACTTTATGTAACTCACTACTTGCAAAATATTCAGTGTTGCCAAACAAATTACATCAGCTTCAGAGCCGCAGTGTTTAAAATGGAAATACACACACACAGAGTGTTGTGGTCCAGCTCCATTGGGCCGTGATGGGACGGTCTATGATCTCTGGACTCAATCCCGGGTTAGAGGACGTCTCCTCCTGATCCATTCCACCATCTGCTGCTGGCCAGACAGAGCGCACCATCGGGAGAGAGAGAGGGAGAGGGACAGAGAGAGTGAGGTCGAAAGGCTGGAGACAGTAAAGCAGGAGGGAGGACAGAACGGGCCTGGGCAGGGCATGTGTGATCATGAGGGACATGGGGTCGTCTGTTACCTGTCCACCTCCAACCTCACACCATCTGCTCGTGGGAGCACAGGAGCAAGGAAAAGAGGAAAGAAAAAAGGAGGCATGAATAGATGAATGAAAGAGTGAAGAGAAGGAGGGATGGACTGATTTGTAGGCGTTCATATATGTAAAGTGTACACAAACTAAAAAGCATCTAAAATGTGAGGGAAAAAATGTGAGAAACTGTCTGAGAAAGTTCTTTTAAAATGAAAAATATATGATCTGCAATCTTTTTATAACTGATTTTAAATAAAAAAGTTTGGTTAAATTTAATGTTTTAACTTAATTATCATCAAACTTTGGATATCAAGTATGAGTAAAATGTTATGGTGTAAATTTGTTTAGAGTTAAACTGAATTAATATAATTAATTATAAATACAATTAAATCAATCTAATAATTCCACGAGTTTAATATTTTGTAAACATTTACATCTTTAAAGCTGTTCATGCATGAAATGGTTTGCATTTTAGATGTTGCCAATCTGTTTCGGTGTCTATCCAAACGTACAAAAATGAACGTGTGCTAGAACTACTTTACATACAAATACCTATGAATGCTAATGACATTCTGTTATATATGGATAGGAAGAGCAGGAGGTGGAAGAGAAGAGATGGAAACAAGGACAAGACACAGTAGTCAGACAGAGACATGCATGCACACAGCTGGTAAGCAATGCGAACAAGCAAAGAGTAAATAAAATTGAGATGGAGAGGGTGGTACTGCGTGCTTGTGTGTGTGTGTGTGTGTGTGTGTGTGTGTGTGTTCGTGTGTGTAATTGGAGAGGGTGCGGTACATTCTAGAAAGTCAGAGCGCATATGCTGACGAGTGAGTTTTGGAGGGGAAAATTGAGTTTGAAACAAGGGGGAAATGAAAAATGGAGCGATGTAGAGATAGATAGAGGAATAGAGGGATGGAGATGTATAGGCCAGTTAACTCAGGACGAAAAACAGAGCGGCCACTTCACCGGAATATTACTTCCCAGAATCTGTCTCTGTAAATCCCTTTGCAAATGAAAAGCAGCCTTTGCATACATAAGTCATCTTGCCGTGTCTGTCCTCCAGCCCCTCCCCTCAATCACTCACATACTGTAGAAGACACAAAAGAACAACAAATAACAGCAGGACAGACTTTCGCATCAATATAACCCAAAATAAACACAAAATATCATTACAAAAGTTCTGATATTGCTTGTAAGGAAAAATTCTCTCATATTGTCTCCATCAAATAAAAAGGATTACAAAATTTTTTATTTTTTTTCTGATAATGCCTAATTATAATGACTAAATAATCTCTTTATATAGTCAAAATATTAATAGATAAATTTAGAGTAATTCACATTTTGAAGCTGTTATGTCACTGCACATACAGATTGGGACTATTGTATTCAATTTATGTTTATGATATTTCTTAAGCAATAAACCCTGACCTCATTCTAAACCTCTGAACTAAACATGAACCCATTATTGAGATCAACTCCAAACTACAGAAGAGACAAACATATTCTGGGTTCAAGGGATTTATTGAGACAGGAAGAGGTCAGAAAAATACATCAACAAAAAGAGGCAATTCATTTATCAGACGATAAATGAATGAGCAGTGATGTTGTGCAACAGAGAGAGAGAGTTGTGCAGACAACAATCGATACATCTCTGAAACAGCCCTGAGAGGAGCAAACAGCTGCTCTTAGCTCAGCCTTCAGCTCCAGCGCTTCTATTCTTTCACCTCGTTTTCTGCTTCTTAACTGAACATGATTTGAGACAGTGAAACAGAAGAGAGACAGATGGATGGAGAAATGGAAAATGGAAAGAGGTGGTCAGGATTTTACTACAGTGTTGGTCTTTTAGTGTAGATAGATAGATCATTTTTCAGAACTCCAACACGTATATTCAAAAAGCAAAATACTAATGCCCAACCTTTTAACTCTTTCCCCGCCAGCCTTTTTTTTTTTTTAAGTTGCCAGCCAGTGCCAGCATTTTTTTTTTTTTTTTTTTTGCATTTTCACAAAACTTTCATGGCTCCCAGAATTTTGAACATACAATATATCAAAAGAAAGAATACTACGGAAGAGGATTAGGGCCAAGTAATAATAAAAAAATAAAACCATCTCGAGATTAAAGTTGTTAAATTTCGAGAAAAAAGTCTAAATAAAATGTTGAGAATAAACTCGTTAAATTACGAGAAAAAATTCGTTAAATTTCAAGAAAAAGGTTGAGATAAAATGTTGAGAATAAACTCATTAAATTACGAGAAAAAACTGAGAACAAAATTGAGAACAAAGTCATTAAATTATGAGAAAAAAGTCGTTAAATTACGAGAACAAATTCGTTAAATTACGAGAAAAATGTCATTAAATTTCACGAAAAAAGTCGAGATTAAATTACGAATTTGTTCTCATAATTTAACGACTTTTTTTCTCATAATTGAATGAATTTGTTCTCATAATCTAACGACTTTTTTCTCGTAATTTAATGAGTTTATTCTCAACATTTTATTTCGACTTTTTGGTTTTATTTTTTTATTATTGCTTGGCCCTAATCCTCTTCCGTAGAATAGACTCTGTTTATTTTTAAACAAATAAAAAAAAAAAAAGTATTGTAAAAAAAAAAAAAAAAAAAAAACAATATATATTGTAGCTTCATGTAGCATTCTTCTCTTTTTTTTATCAACACTTGAATGTGGGCAAGTTTAATAAAAAAGCAACATTTTGAACAAAAAGCTGAGAAATTTCATGTTTTTGTCAAAGACCCGGTCCCAAATGGCACCCTAAACCCTCACGGTCTTCCTCTGAGTCCGCACTTTTGTGACGTAATGCCGCTTTGACTGCCGGGTAAAGTCCTCTGCGTAGCTTGCAGACTTGCGGGCTCAGCTGAAGTGTGCATCGAGGGTGCATAGCGGCTGCAAAGGGGGGCGCTTGCAAGCACCCTTCTGAAACCTAAAATGATGAATGGGTCACCCTACGGTCTCGAAATGCGCACGTGGCAGCCATTGTAAGTCCACGAGCCCGAAAGTGCATAGAAGTGTGCCATTTGGGATTCAGCCAAAGACTACATCTGGATCGGATTCAGAACGTTGATCAAAACACAGATGGAGTAGATAGAGTCCGTCAACACCCCCAAAGCTGCATAGTCCTCTTCATGGGTCGATATTTTATTCAGTAACATTAGGCAGTTTTGATTTATATGCTGTTTTATGTTTGATGATTACGTTATTTTTACATGTGCTTTTGTCGTTTTTTTCTTCTTCTTCGCCTGTGTTTTAATCTGGAGATTCTATACTCTTTCAGAAGATGTGTAATAGCGCCCCCTACCATATAACAGTAAAAACATGGATTGTAGGAAAATTCAATCAATGGTGGGGAAGCGTTGTGCCATAACTGACGGAAAAATCCATCAGTGGCGGGGAAAGAGTTAAACATAGGAGCACTGTTCCATAAATACACTTAAATGAATATAAACTCCAAAGCACACATAAACTGTCTTTCACCACAGCTCACTAGAAACCCCTGCCTCCCCCCTACTGTTAATATTATATTAGCAGTTATTAGCTACTTGGAGGGAAAAGTGTGAGAAAAGAGGAGAGGGTGCAGAGAGTCGTGGAGTGATGTTAATAAATCATGTTTTCATCTTGTTGTTGTTTTTTTATTCATCTGAAACAACACACCTCCCCCCATAAACATAAATCTGCATTGGCAAGCGAGAAAAATAAACACACAACCGCTAACAGCCAAAAAGCCTAAAGCATACTCAGTGATTCAGCGCCAGTTTTGTTGTTTGCATTACATGTTCATCAAATATGTAAAGTGATTAAAATGTTGGCATTAGTGTAATATGATAATTGGTGATGTTGTGACAAAGCAGGGTCGAAAAGTCTAAAGGCCCTTTCACACCCAGAAAGATAACTATAACGATAATGATACAGATATAGTTCTAAAAATCTTTTAAGGCCATGTTTCCACTTGGTGTTATGATGCGTTTTTTGGTCAATTGGATCACAAGAGGCGAGGGAGACTCATACCCATTTACACCTGATATTTTTTGTCCACTTTCAACCACTTCTGTCCTGATTTCTTCAAGGGGAAGGTCTATGAGCAGGTAAATGTATGGGTTTTTTTCAGATCTTTCGATCTAATGGACAAAATAAGCTTGCGTAATTTACATACGAACGCGACTGGAGATGACGGAAAACCATACGGAGAGCATCAGCTTTTGTTTCTGCTCTGACAGCCTCAAGACCATGCCGAACACTGTGCGCGTGTTAGAAATCAGAAATGGTGAGAGAACATTGTGCTTGGTACATTTATTGTCTTCAAACCAAACTTGGTTCTTCCGCCGACATAGTTTAAATCCTGTCTAGCTACATGTGATGTTTACACATTAGGTCAGTAGGTCGGAGAAAAGGCAGTCTTTAATGACTGTTCAAACACATTTGACCACATGAACGTTTCCACTGCGAAAGCAATTCGGTCGAATGCGTTTTCGAATACCTCTGGAAGTGGGCAAAAGAGAACAAGCTCAAAATGTTTTAGACCCCCCGTTTACACCTGTATTTAGCATCATCCACTTGTGATCTGATGGACCAAAACTCATCTTAATACCAGGTGGAAACAGGGCCTAAATTTTAAAGAATAGCAGAGTCCATACCACAACTATAACGGCACCGAGAAACAATAACACTGGAATCACTTTCAGAAAGATTTTTTTTTCCAGCTGATGAACGATAAAAACTTTGACAGCCAAAAAGAATCCATCCTGATTTAAAGGGTTAGTTCACCCAAAAAATGAAATTTCTGTCATTAATTACTCTCCCTCATGTCGGTCCACATCAGTAAGACCTTCGTTCATCTTCAGAACACAAATTAAGATATTTTTGATCAAATCTGATGGCTCAGTGAGACCTGCATTGCCAGCAAGATAATTAACACTTTCAATGCCCAGAAAGCTACTAAAGACATATTTAAAACAGTTCATGTGACTACAGTGGTTCTACCCTAATATTATAAAGCGACGAGAATACTTTTTGTGGACTAATAACGAATTTATTCAACAATATCTAGTGATGGGCGATTTCAAAACACTGCTTTCATGAAGCTTCAAAGCTTTACGACTCCTTTGTTTTGAATCAGTGGTTCGGAGCTTGTATCAAACTTGTTCACTTTCGACCACTTCCAGTTGTAGTCGAAAACGCATTTGACCGGATTGCTTTCGCAGTGGAAACGTTCATGTGGTAGAATTTGTTTGAACAGTCATTAAATACCGCCTACTCTCCACCTACTGACCTAATGTGTAAACATCACATGTAGCTAGACGGGATTTAAACTTTGTCAGCGGAAGAACCAAGTTTGGTTTGAAGACAAAAAAAATGTACCAAGCACAATGTTCTCTCACCATTTCTGATTTCTAACACACGCACAGTGTTCGGCGTGGTCTTGAGGCTGTCAGAGCAGAAACGAAAGCTGATGCTCTCTGTATGTTTGTATGTTAGACATACACTATGGGTTCAAGTGCACTACAATTGGTAACTAAATACATTTTTAAAATACAGAGATAGTATATTAAAAGCACATTTTAGTTCATATTCATGGTGTCTCAAAAGAGCACAATTGAGTACACTTAGATGTTCTTGAGATTATCAAAAGTACTAAAGATGATTTTTAGTATATTAAGTACAAAATTAGAGTGCGAAAATAGAGTACTTTTAGGTACATTATAGAAATGTACTTTTTTTTTTCACCTGTGCTGGCAGGTATATTTATCCATACTATATACACAACACTTCTAGCATTTCATCATGAATATCAACCGTCATAGATAACACTTTACAGAGTTGATTAGACATGGATGTCATTACTGTAGTAATTTTAGTAATGTTGTTTGTCATAACTAAATGACATCAGTGTGTAATTTCAATAACACTTGTGTACAAACACACTACCATGAACCCAGTAATATAAAGTGTGACCTCATATATTACAAGAGTTAAAGTAATAGGCTATTCCAGCCTTGACGGTTTGTTGTTAGCATAATTGACGAGCTATTTTATGGTTAGCATGAAGTGATGTGTTATTTGTCTTGGTGTCAGTGGCGTAAAGGCCTTTCTCCCTGATAAGCCCAACAGCACAAGGTTAAGCAGTGGAGAGGACACCGCTCTAATTCCCCACTCAGCAGGGAAGATTGACAGCCCGTTTCACTCCATGTCCTCGGCAGTGTTTTCGGGCAGAGCGTACAGGCAGACATACGCAGTGATTTGTGTTCCCACTCACGCCGCTAGTCCTGTTTACAACCACTGACTCTCCCCCCAAGCTCGCTAAATAGCATCGCAATGTGTGCGCGCGTGTGTGTGTTTAGTGGAGAACGGAGGACATTAATTTGCTTTATCATCTCACCCCGCCTCAGTCTCCACTCTCAGCCTGCCCTCGCTCCTTAATAAACGGCTTGTGTTGAAGAATTGAATTTAAACCAGGGCCATCCAGCATATTTCTGTGAGAAGAGGAAGAGAGAGAGAGGGAAAGAGGGGGAGAGAGGCACATCAATAAAGTCGACAGCATTTAAGAGGCAGACAACCTTTACAAAAGAGCGTGCCCGCTTAACGGCCTGACATTGGCGCTCGTAAAACAGCGTGGCAAGCGAGCACCGCCACAAGGCAACGGCCCATGAGACGCTGCCGTTTAAAGTCATAACACACAGCAGAAGCGAGAGTGGAATGACAAGACACAATCGGAAAGGTGTCGCATGACTGCCGAATGTGTCTGGACATAAAAACCACCTGCTAGAGCTTCAACACCACGTGACCAGAGAATGTGGAACATACAGTTGAATAGCGTTACTTTAAATACCAGTGCTTCACAATGAGAGTCCAGGGAGTGTTGTAACATCACCAGTTTAACCAACTGGAAATATTGTACATGTCCTGAAGTGACAGTAGAAGTTGCAATAAAAAATTAAAAATCAGAGATATTAGAGACAAAATTCATGTGTTCATCACTTGATTTGCGATCATGTTAATGGATGTAACATTTCAATCAGCGGATTATTCGATACATAGCATATAGGTGTTAAAAAAGATCACTGTCCAAAAACCAAGTGAACTTCCTATATAGACAGCATTTTAAGGCATCACAGGCAACTTAAAGGGATAGTTCACCCAAAAATGAAAATTATCCCATGATTTACTCACCCTCAAGCCATCCTAGGTGTATATGTCTATCTTCTTTCAGATGAACACAATCTGAGAAATATTAATAAATATCCTTATTCTTCCATGGTTTATAATGGTTGTGAATGGCTGCCCAAATTCTGAAGACAGAAAAAATGCATCCATCCATAAAAAAATGAATCCATACGACTCCAGGGGGACCTCCAGAGGCCTTCTGAAATAAATCAATGTGTTTGTATAAGACAAGTATCCTTATTTAAAACTTACTTAAAATAAAATAATGAGCTTCCGGCGCGAAAGCCATACGCATTCGATGTACATCCAAAAAGCGTTAACATCCGTGACGTACAGTACTACACAATGACATGACGTACTATGCGTTTAATTTTTTTATTTTAAATATTTAAATAAGGATACTTGTCTTACACAAATGCAGTGATTCACTTCAGAAGGCCTTTATTAACCCCCTGGAGTCATATGGATTAATTTTTTTTATGGATGGATGCATTTTTTTTTTTTGTCTTCAGAATTTGGGAAGCCATTCACAACCATTATAAACCTTGGTGGAATAAGGATATTTATTCATATATAATTGTGTTCGTCTGAAAGAAGATAGTCATAGGATGGCTTGAGGGTGAGTAAATCATGGGATAATTTTCATTTTTGGGTGAACTATCTCTTTAAATACTGATGCAAAAACAACATTAAGTCATTTGCAGTAAAGAAAGCAAAGGAAAGCTAAACTATCAAAGACCCAGTCCATTTTATACCATAAGCGAAAACTTACATCCCACTCAAACTTATGTTTTGGTCTAATAAGAAAAGGTCAAACGGACTTATCCATTATGTCATAGACTGGTCAAATGTCAAAAATAGTTGAAAATAGATACAAAAGGGGTTGTTTTGACACCCTTAAGGGAATTTTGCAGATCTTGCATTATCACATGTCTGAAGAAATGGAAACAGACATTTTTTGATATAAAGGTACAAGATCAAATGAGCAACTAATTCTGAAAACACCATCGCTTCTGCAGTACTTGGCAGTCGTCCAATATCTAACCAACAACATGACCTGTCACACTGGAAGACTTGAAGAACAACTGAACATACATACTCAAAGATAAAAAACAAAACAAAAGAATAACCATAAAGGAGTACAAGAAAGAGTAAATACTTGAAAATATGATGAGAATTAATATATAGAGTAGGAGTACATAAATATATGAAATCAAAAGTAATATTAATAAATCATAAGACATAAATGATTAACATGAAATATGAATAAAATGCATGAATATGAATATTGACCATTTTGGATCCACCAAATACTGTACGCTAACTCCAAAGATACTACAATTCTTAACAAATTAAGTCAGCATCGTAGCATCCCAGAATGCATTGCAACAAGCTAAGTGAAAAAAATCTGAGATGCAAAGCAAGAAATATTTATTAAAATATATAATAATTATCATCATTATTAATCAAAGTTACTGTTAATTTCACTTTAACAAACTTAAAAATGTTAATACTAGTTATTCATTGCTAATTCATGTTTGCTTGTAATATATTAATATTAATTTATACAACTTGTAATGTTACATATATTAATATGCACCGTTACCGTTAAAATTTTGGGGTCAGTAAGGGTTTTTTGTTTTTGTTTTTTATTTGAAATGAATACTTTTAATCAGAAAGGATGCACACAATTTAAATAGTTACAAAATATTTATATTTCAAATTAATAAACTGAACTTTCTATTTTTTTCCACAAAGATATTAATCAGCACAAGTGTTTTCAACATTGAAAATAATGTTTCTTGAGCATCAAATCATCATATTAGAATGATTTCTGAAGGATCGTGTGACACTGAAGACTGGAGTAATGATGCTGACAATACAGCTTTACCATCACAGGAATAATTTCCATTACAACAGAAAACAGTTATTTTACATTCTTATAATATTTCACAATATTACTGTTTGTATTGTATTTTGCATAAAAGACTATTTTCTAAAACATACTGACCCCATACTGTTGAATGGTTGTATATTTTGAAATGATCATTAATCAAGAGTAATAAAACTGTTACTCATTGTTCATGTTAGCTGTTAGGTTAACCAATACAGTCACTTTTGAGGGACCTCTCGAGTCGGGATGCTGCCTTAGAAGTCAGTTTCATGTTTAGTTAGTCAGCAGCAAGAAAGCTCACTAGGTTTTGGAACAGAGCTAATTTGTTACAACTGTCCGGTCTTCCCCTTCTGAATGCACACGCCTGTAATAAAAAGAGGCAAAGCATGTAGGGGAAATGAGAGAGGGAATAGAGAGGAGACCAACGGCAGCATTCCCACACAGCCAACAGAAGCCCGATTTATCTGCAAGCTCCCACAGACAACAGATGGCATATTAGAGAGAGAGTCTGTATTTACCTCTCAGCTTTGCTTTTATTTACACCCATTTGAACGCACAATTACATGTGTATCTGCTCAGGAGGGGTTCCATGCGCACCCCTCCCAGAGCTCTCTCTCTCTCAACCCGCTCTCATTCTTAAAAGGGACTAAATGAAGAAGGGAATCCAATAGGAATCGGCTAGCGCGTCTCCTCTCATTTCACATGCAGATTTATGCAAATCCATGCGCAAGCAGACACTGACCTCAGATCGCCAGACGCAAATGCAGTAAATATTTTTTTTCCTCTCATTTTTTAAATCAGTCTTCTGCCTCAGCACCTGCCGAAGTTAAAGAGAGGACACTGAGAAAAAAAAAAAAAAAAAAACATTTGGGAGATTTTCTCATTAATATGCAAATGCAGGCAATCAGATTCGTGGGTTGGATTGAATTAATCTCTGCCACCCCCTTCGCTTGTGCTGTAATCACAAATTACAGACAGGCATCTGACAGACAGCTAAGGCCTCGGATGCCGGCAGACGGGCCTTTTACCTCAAGGGGAATAGTCGAATCAACTCAAACGGTCAGCTGGAAAAAAGCACGGCGGCACTTACACGATCGGTTCCGCCGGGACTGTGTTTTATTTTCGACTTCAATCTTATTCACCGTAGTCTAATCATGAAGTACCTGCAGTCAGACGGCAGCGTTTTAATACACTTACAGCACAACACAGAGCTGGAATCACAAACGTCACAGTAAATTGGATTAGAAAGTTAGCAGACAGACAGAGTCCTTCAACAAGGTCTTCAATTTCTTTTGAAATTCGTCATGCTTTAAAGTCTACTAAACTCACTTTCACTTACCTGAAGTGCACCGTGCACAAAGTAACAACACTTCGGATGAAGTTTAATGACATGACAAGCCTCCAAGTATTGACTTGGACAACATGCCTAAATCCATGTAGTAAACAAAAAAAAAAAAAAAAAAAAATCCCTACATAACTTATCTACATTCTTACCTTGTTTAGAGGAGAATATGACACATGGGCCCATAAAAAAAAGCAGTTCGCACGCTGAGTCTGAAGAAAGATACGGGACCCGCAGCGAGGCGAGAGTCTTCAGTCACTGCCGACGCGAGCAGCAGCCGCACACCTGTCGTGCCAGCGTGAGCGACGCAGCGGCCCAAGCTTCGTTAGGGTGACAGAGAGAGGTGGCGAACAGGCGTAATGGCATCATTTTCAACCGAAAACACAAAGAGACAGACAGCACTCTCATCTAACGAGGAACACTTCAGAGCTCTCCGCCAGGCCGCTGCAAGGTCACCTCGCCGGATACAAAGCTCGCTAGAATGAGACAGGCAAATGCATAAAGCAGGAAATTAGGAAAATGAGCATTTGAGAAAGCAAACATGTAAGATGTAAGCATTAAAGAGAAAGATTTCATTACCAGACTCTATCGGTTCCTGGATAGAGAGCTTTATCTCAATCTCTAAGGGTTCACTGGTGAGTACAGAAGTCTAGACAAAGATGTGGAGAAAAGGTCATGCTTTAGATCACGATTTCATACAAAATTGATATTAAAGCCATGGTGTGCGTTAAAGAGTTATTCCAAGAAAGTGAACATCGTGTACAATGACATTTTATTATGTAATATATCATACAGTTAACTATGTTTCATAACATCTTTGTGACTGACATGTTCCAGAAAGCAGAAGCTCCTTATAGTAAAATAGAACATTAATTTTATGGATTTTTGGTCAGTACTGTTGCAACCAATTTTAGTAAAAGGGATATTTCACCCAAAAATGAAAATTCTGTCATCATTTACTCACCCTCAAGTTGTTCCAAATCTGTAACATTTTCTTTGTTCTGTTGAACACATAGGAAGATATTTTGAAGAATGTGTTAAACTGAACAGTTTTGGGGCACCATTGACTTCCATAGTAGTTTTTTTTCCTACTATGGAAGTCAATGGTGCCCCAAAGCGGCCTGGTTACAAAAAAACTTTCTTCAAAATATCTTCCTTTGTGTTCAACAGAACAAAGAAAATTATACAGATTTGGAACAACTTGAGGGTGAGTAAATGATGACAGAATTTTCATTTTGACTGAGTGAACTATCCTTTAACAAAAAAAAAAAATACATAAATTGGTTCTTATGGGGAGCCAAATATAAGCTGACTAATAACATATACAGAATGATTCTTTGTTTATTTTTATTGCCATATCAGCATCTATGGCTATTTTCATGGCAAGAACAGAATTAAAGAACAGAAAAGAAAAAAACAGAATTAGCAGAGTAATAGTAAAAAAAGCAACAGTTCATAATCACATATACTGAATTAATTTCATGACACAAAATGTACACAGACAGCACTTCATTCTTCTGATAAAATTAATTTTTTTGCACAAAATCATGAAATAGATGCATTTTATCCATAAAACACACACACAACAATGCAATATATTAAAAACTACATCACTCATTTATTACTAAATATAAGGGTTTGCAGTGAATCAGAAAGCAGATAATGTAATTGTCATGCTGAAGGAATGTGCACAAAACATTTTGGTGATAAAAGCATTTTGTGATCCACAAAACCCATTTTTTGGGCAAAATAAATATCTCATTCAAAGGTTGAGGGTTTGGTGAAATAGTTTTTCTGACATGCTGGGTGCATTTTGTTCACAAAAGGTTTTCTGTTACCCACAAAATAAAAAGCACATTAACTCTTATGTGCACAAAATCTTATGTCCCAAACTTCAAAAAAGTTCCTTCCATTCTGTATTCATTCACGAATTGCCGACCAATGCGACCGGATTTTGAATTTCTGTGTATGAAATGCATTAAAGCTTATGCATTTTGTCACAAAGCACTGCATCAAGTCAATGAAATTAGTAAGGTTACACTTTGCACCCCATAAATCAATTAAAAGGAAAATGTGATTCATATATGGAAATTGAAAAACATTTACTCACCCTCATGTTGCTCCAACTCCTGACAGTAAAAGTCACCATTCACATTTGCTGTATGGAAAAGAGCTGCTAAGATAACAAAGAAAAAAAAAAAATTTGATGACAACTTTCATTTTTGGATGAACTAATCCTTTATTTCCTCCCATGGAGAGAATGAAGCACATTCAAAAACCATCAACGTCCACAGCTAATTGTCTCTCTTTCTGCATTCATGGCATAGGCCCACTATTTGGACTGTTGCAGCCTGTTACAAGATGACTAAGGCCCAAAACCCTCTGATTTGCTGCTGGCTTCTTTCTTCTCTGCTTCTGTCATCTGTTCCTTTTGCTCGTCTGGACCTACAGTGTAAACTGCTCTCCTGCCTTAAGCATAGATAAACATGAATAGCCGCTTTAAGCGCATATGTGCCAAGTAGTGAGGCTCCAGTCCAGGCCTGCATTTTTAAAACACTGTCATTGTTAGACTGCTGTCACACTGCCATTTTCAGCCATCATCACCTGGCAACATGGTTAAGCCAGACTTAAGGAAGATATGTTTAAAAGACATCAAGTATTATCAGCTTAGGGGAACACTGGCACATTTCCCCATCCGTTCTGAGGTTTCTTTTAGGTTGATATCCTTCCTTTTTTCTCATTCTCCCTCTTGGAAATCTACTGCTCAAACATTTGTTTTCTTTTATCCTCTCTCAGCTTTTTTTTTTTTTTTTAACACAACATGTTTCCACCCCCTTTTTTTCCTCTTTCCTATTCTTTTCACTTTCTCAATATCTCTTTTTTAATTGCTCGCAGTTCTGAAGCCCCTAAAAAGTCATCTGCAGCTTGCTCCTGATATTATATCATAATTAGCAGGGGTCCAGGCTGGCACGCTGCTCGCTAGCAGATGGCACGCTAATTCTATTAGCATGTGAGGGACTGGCCGAGCAGCTTTTAGCCCTGGACGCTACAGCATCGACCTTCAACCGCAGGGATCCACAGCGACTGTCCAGCACTGTCACCATGGGCAACACAGTCTGAGAAATCCTGCAACAGCACGCGCGTTTTGTTTTTTTGCGTCACATTCTCTCTCAGCACTTTTCACAGTGCCAAGCCTGAGTTTAATAGCCCTGCAGGATATCCAAAACCATTCATACGTAAGGTATTGTTTATCAGAGAATGGACACACATTGTAGTTTTGCACTTAACTTCAACCTTATAGCGTGTCAAGCTGAGCGATGTAACTTCAGACAGCTGTGGAGCATTAGCACACACTCTTCCGGAGGTTGGTGAGTATCGGCACACCGATAAACACCCTAATGTTTTCGGTCCTTTAGCCACTTTTATCGATAGGAAAAGCGTAGGGAGGAGAGGAAATGATTCGTGGCGGAACGGGATGGAGAAATGAAGCGAATCACATCTGAGCTCAATCCTCCAGTTGGCTGTTGGTGACTGTAAATTGGACTTCAACCATGAGTGGAATTCCATATCGGAGACTAGTGTACTCAGTAAGGGTAGCAAAAAGTATTCATATCTCACTTCACTGGAAGTAGAGAGAAATATACCTATATTCATCACCTGTGTAAGCCAAGATGTTTGGCTAAAATAAATGTGATGGAGGAAGAAAACAAGATGTTAGAATAACAATATATTCAAACTAAAATACAATTTATTAAAGGATTAGTCTACTTTCAAATAAAATTTTCCTGTTAATTTACTCACCCCCATGTCATCCAAGATGTCTTTTTTTCTTCAGTCGAAAAGAAATTAAAGGTGCCCTAGAATTAAAAATTGAATTTACCTTGACATCGAGCTCTGTGGGCAGGGAGCCCGAGAATTTAAAGGGGCCGCAGCCTGAATCGGCGCATATTTAATGATGTCCCAAAATAGGCAGTTAAAAAAAATGAATTAAAAAAAAAAAATCTATGGGGTATTTTGAGCTGAAACGTCAGACACATTCAGGGGACACCTTAGAATGAAACATTCCAGGATTATTCTCCTTATAGTGGACTTCAGTGGCCTCCAGACGGTTGAAGGTCAAAATTACAGTTTCAGTGCAGCTTCAAAGGGCTTTAAATTATACCAGACGAGGAATAAGGGTCTTATCTAGCGAAATGATCTGTCATTTTCAAAAAAAAATGTAAAAGTATATGCTTTATATAAACAAATGATTGCCTTTGTAAGTGCTTCCACTTTCTGTATTCTTCACAAAGCTGACGCTGTATGTCCTACACTTTCCCTATTCTACTTACGGAAAAAAACTAAACTGGTGCTGCGTTCATTCCGTAAGTTGAATAAGGAAGGCGTAGGACATAGAATGTAAGCTTTTTGAAGAATACGGAAAGCAGAAGTACGTTCAAGGCGATAATTTGTGTTTATAAATCATATACAGTTGTATTTTTTTTTTTTTTACTGATCGATTGTTTCACTAGATAAGACCCTTATTACTCATCTGGTATCCTTTAAAGCTCTTTGAAGCTGCACTGAAACTGTAATTTTGACCTTCAACCATCTGGAGGTCATTGAAGTCCACTATAAGGAGAATAATCCTGGAATGTTTTCATCAAAAACCTTCATTTCTTTTTGACTGAAGAAAGACATGAACATCTTGAATGACATGAGGGTGAGTAAATATCAGGAAAATTTTATTTGAAAGTGAACTAATCCTTTAAACATCGGAACAATTACTATATTTAGTAGGGATGGGCAATATATCGCATGCGATTCTCACGCGCATTTCGTCAGTAAAGCCGGTTCCCTGATTACCGCTAAATCACCATCACCTGCTTTCAAATGGAGCGCCATTTAACAGACAGAGCCGTAGTTCACTGATAAGCCACGCAATATCACGTTCATATCGCAGATGAATCGCCTTCGATAATGAACGCGATATTTGCGTGGCTTATCAGTGAACTACGGCTCTGTCTGTTAAATGGCGCTCCATTTGAAAGCAGGTGATGGCGATTTAGCGGTAATCAGGGAACCGGCTTTACTGACGAAATGCGCGTGAGAATCGCATGCGATATATTGCCCATCCCTAATATTTAGAGGTATGACAGATTGTTAATTTGAGTATAATAATAATAATAAATAACCATTTACACTACCATTCAAAAGTTTGGGGTCAGTAAGATTTTTACACACACACATTATATATTTATTAAGGACAGTAATACGTTTATAATATTACAAAATATTTCTATTCCAAATTAAATTTAAAATACACACATGTACAATATAAACTCTAAAACTGCACTTAGTCAAGTGTTTGGTGTTGCAGAACTTTGTAAAGTGAACTTGCACACAGATATCTCATGCTGAGTGTGTAGGAAGCAGCTAACAGTATGTTGGGTTCCTTTGAATTTAGAAAGCAGATAATGTGTCAATATTGACAATGTAATGGGGTTATCAGTGCATTCACACGGATTTGTCACTCAATACCAGTATTTCAAATGCATTGAGCAGCTGTATTATCAACAGGGTTCCAAAAACAGAAGAAAAGCAGTGTAAAGCCATGAGTAAACAAGACAAAACTAAAGATAACCATCCTTTGGGTGTAACGGAGCACCTCAGTAACTGCGTCAGAGACTGGTTTAGGTCTCAGTTCACTTTTAAGTTGTCCATGGTCATGAAAAAAGTTGAGTCAAGAATCGAAAAAGGGTCTCTCAAACTCAAAACATCTTCAATTGATTGAGTCTATGCCTATTTGACATTAGCAGTTTAAAGAAATGCTATACAAAGTAGTAAAAGATCTTGTCCTCTTATATAATCAGATTGTTTGATTTGAGGTAAACTTACGTGAATCCTGAAGCAGAAACTGCCGTATTAGAGAGGGTAAAATTTCAGTGATGAAAATTAAATAAATATGAGCCTAGAGAAATACAATCGTGCTCTCTCTGAGGACTAGCTGACACTAAAGCTTCAACTTGATCTGCCAAGCAGAGGAAGTTATTTAAATGAAAGCTAACAACATACACAGCAAATGGCTCAGCTTAAGCTGAACAGGCCATTTGCAATGACATGGTAAGGCAGGGGTAATAGTTCTTAAAATTCGCTTTAATAGAGCCATAGACTTTAGTCAGGGTAGCGCCATATTTAGAAGCAGAGTATATTCAATGAATTGTACAGTTGTTTAACATACCAGTCATTTAGCTGATGAAACATCTTTCCAAAAAAAAACTTTCAGTAGACGAAAACTCCATTATTTATTTATTTATATTAGGGCTGTTAATTTAATGTGTTAATTCGATTAATTAATTGCAGTAAAAAATAATGCGTTAAAATTAATGCATTTAACGCACTTTCCCTGCCCCAGACCTATGTAGGTCATATGACATTTCATTCAGATGATTGATGATGAATATGGTGCAGGGCAACAACTCACTACACGATAGAGCCTATAGAATGGAGTCAGAAAGTCCCTAAAATTCAAGATATTGGGGAAAAAATGCCCCTGTTTGAGTTTTTGTCTTATATTTAGATCATATGAGTTAAGTTGTATCACACAAGTAATGAGTGCAATATTACACAAGTGCTGTTTTTGTCAAAAATATAACGAGAGAAAATGCGATAGCCTACTGATTTTATACAACAGTAAAAATAAGAAGATAATATTGTGTTATTTTAGACAACATTGTCTGTTTTATTCAAGTTTTGGCAATGAAATTATAAAGACAAAGTAGAACTGTTCGTCTCTGCGCAATACACAGCAGTGTTTCATTTCTGAATCCGCGTTTTGAACGAACCAAGTAAAACCAATAATTCAGCGGACCATTCATAAGACTTGTTGGACTTGAAGTGGCGCTACACAGACTGATCGGTGTATGACATCAAAGTACAGCGAGAGCGATTCAAAAGCAAACAGAGCCGTCTGATCTCTACTTTGATATCATACACCGATTATTCTGTGTAATGCTGTTTCAAGTCCAACAAGCCTGAAGCCAGCCATTTGAACGAATCGAATGAATGAATGAATGAATGAATGAATGAATGAACGACTTAATCATTAAGACATTTACCGCCACCCTACTGGAAGTTTTAGTTTCTTATTTAGTGTCTAATTTTAGTTTTTTAAAAAAATCATATTTTCATATTAATTGAAAAAAAAATTGATGCACTCTTTTACGTCTTCTTGCCGCTTGAACGTACATATTCAAACTAAATTGTCAAAATGTCCATCTTGGCAAGTATCCTTGAAAACATAGCAATGTCTTAAGTGAACATAAACGGAGAATAAAACGCATGTGTAACAGTATATTGGATCCGTGCATTAGGTCTTAAAGTGACAGCAGCCTAATATTCCTGCTGCTGTCTGTGTTTTTAATGTTAATCAAACAACAAAAGGCAAAGAACAATCAGTCATTGTTCTTGACTGAATAACTTTTGTAACTTTAAAAAGGTTTAATCTATTTTTCATGGCTGGCAAAAAAATATTTAAATATATTTATGGCCGATAATTTTTTTTTTTTTTTTTAAGTCACCAGCCATTGGCAGGGGTGGCAAAAAAGTTTTAGGCCCTGTATATAAAAAACAAGATACTTATCACATTTTGCTAGAATGCAACGTTTTCTGCCAGCTTAAAGGCATTCTGTCACTAAAGCAAAAGAGGGATGTATATCAAATATTAAGACATTCTGAAATCTTTTAACTTTTCTCTCAAATTGCTATGCTGATAATATAATTTGTAATGACAAATTGCATCAATAATAATTTAAAGTAGACTCTTGGACGTCACTGTACATAATTGTGCACTGAAAAATGTACGTATGTGCCTGAAACAAAATACCTTATTCAGAAAGGCAAATAATTTATTTAAAACAACAACTGAATTCTAATGAATAACAGAAAAAAAAAACATATTTCTAAGACTACTTATCCAGCAAACACAAAAATAATCTTTTTAACAGACATACCTACTTTCCCGCATCTGTTTGTTTCCAAAGATGTAATTGCAACAGATACTGTACATTAGAGCCCGACCGATATATCGGCCGGCCGATATTATCGTCCGATATGAGCTAATTGCATTTAAATCGGCATCGGCGTTTATAACGGCCGATGAAACATGAGAAACAGAGTCTCATGCTTCACTCATGTTATGAGTGTTGCATAGTTTGCCCACCAGAGGGAGCTCTGCAACTCCCCAGTTGACAACAGCGCCTGAAATCCACTACAGAAGAAAGTATTGTTGTACTCTTTTGACGTGAGTCTGTCGTTCGTCATGTGAAATGATTGTAGATTTAGTTCATACACTGTATATAAAAACAGTGTGGTAGTTCTAGCTAACGGTCCTATCATTATCACTTCTAAATATTCTGTAACATCACTTACAGCTGCTAATGCATTGCTATATTAGATTACCCACAAAGCTAATACCATGTTTATCAGTGGAAGAGCGCGAACGTTAATAAGAGGTCAAACTATAACGTTAGCGTTTAACTTATTCTAAATATATCTGCAGTGTTTCCCATTTAACTTATTTTAATTTTATTTTCAATTCATTGACATCGTTTTGTGGAATATTGAATTTGTTTGGTATAGCTCTTTTACTTTAACTTTAGTATTATAATTTATTTACAGTACACACAGACTGTTAAAACCAGCTTCAACTGGAAGTAAGTAAAACTGTTAAATGTTTAAAACCAGACTGTTTTTTGATCATTAAAAAATATATACTTTTGATGTGCAATTGTTTAGTCATTGAGACTGTAATCTAAGGCTTTTTTTTAACATAATCGCTTCTGGAAAATGGTTTATACAGCCCACATACATAGAACAGGCAGATATTTTGCTATTGAATGTCGTGTAAGTGTAGTTTATAGGAAATGGGTCTAATATCCAGTTTATTTTCAAAATCAAAATATCGGCTTATAAATCGGCTCTTTTCGAGTTAATATCGGCATCGGCCCCCAAAAATCCATATCGGTCGGGCTCTACTGTACATATACAAACAGGCTTCACTGTACACTCATCATAACTATAATGAAACATTTAACATATTACTTTTAAAGTCTGACAAGGTCTGGCAATCTTTTCCAACCGCTACAGGATTAAAGTCATGTCCTTGACTATCTGAAAAGGCAGTTTCACAGATTTACAGTACAAACAGCTGCTGCCTCAGTATAACCCCATGGCCCTGAAGGACTCCATAACTTTCCATTTTCTTTTCACTTTCACCTTCTCCCTCTTCTTTTTTCTATTTTCCTCCTTCCTTTTTTTGTCACACCACATGTAGCTAAAGAATAAACCATTTACCAATGCAGTACCTCAATAACTGATATGCAACTGAAAATAGCCTACAACATGCACACACTGAACATCTGTGTCTGCAAAACTACATATTTTCCAAATCGAATAATCAGTGGGTTCCCTGAATGACTAGTTGACTAATTGGTCTTAATGACGTTCTGTAAAAATACGAGCAGTTTTCTCACTCTCACTCGTCTCTTTCCACCATTTTTCTTGATTCTTTGCCTTTCCTGAGCTGTGATGCATCTATCCGTTCTCATAAAGTTCTACATCTGTCCTTGAGGATTCATATCCCTCTTTTTCTCTGCTTATTTTCTCCTCCGACCAGATCACAATCCAATTCTCTCTATCCTCTGGACTCCATTCGTGGTTGAGTCTGACTCCCTCGGCCCAGACCCCCGTCCGTCTATCTCCCTCTTTCTCATTTTCTCATCTAATCATCTCTCTCTTCTTCTTCTATATTTACATAGTGGGGTGAACGGGTGGAGCCTCTTACAAAATGCTTCTCCCTGTAATATCCTTTTTTCAGACTTTTTTTCTCCTCCCATCCGTGTCCTGCGGTTGGTAGCGCAGAGCAAACACAGCCTGTTATTATGGCACGCTAGGTGGGCAAATATCATCAGCCCACTGCCATGGCTATTTTTACACATCAATATTAACAGAGACCACAGAGAGTAGCAAAGCACTCTGGGAAAATTAGACCCCCGACAGAGGTCTAGCCATAGGGGGACTTGTAATTGTGGATACATACTTATAAAAACGGATGCTGACATACAGCTAATGCCCATGTGAAAACAGCTTCACCCTCTGAAACAGCATTAAAGTGCATCACCATGTCAATCAGTGTCATATTACTATATGGTTAGTGAAGCTTTAGTACAAACATGTAACTTAAACAATGCAAAAGAAATGGAGATGTGCATTTTCAGCAGTTTTTGTCCTTGTTAGGTGTGTGTCCTAATGTGAAATCCTTATGTCTCGTTACTAAAATTGAGATTCCACCTAGACAGGGTGGAATAGGAGCAAACAAGACCACTCACTGCTCACTTTACCAGAAACAACACCCAGCTTGCTTAATTTGAGGGGTCCATGTAAATTTGTCCCATCTTTAAAGAGTGATTCATATACATATTTGCAATCTGTAACACTGTAAATCACAGTAAACACACCCAAGCCGAAGCAAACCGGAGGACACTGGCGAAACGAGAATAAATAACATGTAAAAAGTTCACGGCACACCTGGAACTCTGCTGAGTAAGCGATCTGACTCCTCTCAGCGGCATTAAACCCTGGACCATTACAAGCTTGTTTCCTTTCACATCGAAAACTTTTTCAGCCAGAACCCATTGGCTGGCTGCTTGGACTGGGAAAGAGCAATCTTATTACAGAGAAGCCAAATCTCGGCACAGAAAAGCTCTACTGTATGTCATTGGCTGTAGATCTATTCAGCCTGGAGCAGACAGTCACGAGGATTAGTATTGTTATTGTCATCTGTGGAAGCACTGCCTGCTTTAAAAAAAAAGAGCACACAAGACCTGCTCCATCATTTTGAGTCGTTTTAACCCAGAAAGGCATTTTATGTTTCTGCTCTAAACGATTGTTAGACACAAGTCTCTAATGCTCACCAAGGCTGCATTTTTCTTTTTGCTCAAAAATACAGTAAAAACATAAATATTGTTAAGTATTATTACAATTTAAAACAAACCATTTTATATTTTAATATAATTTCAAATGTAATTTATTCCTGTGATGGTAAAGCTGTATTTTCAGCATCATTACTCCAGTCTTTAGTGTCACACGATCCTTCAGAAATCATTTTAATATGATGATTTGATGCTCAAGACACATTTCTTCTTATTATCAAAGCTGAAAACAGTTGTGCTGTGCTTTTCGGGATTCTTTGATAATTATAGAGTTCAAAAGCACAGCATTTATGTAGCAGTTATGTATGTTTTGTTGGTCTTTGTATTTGTATTTTGCATTTAATTTCTTATCTGTAAATATTGTAATTGTCTGTTTGCATAATAAAAAAATCCACAGCATTTATTTGAAATAGAAAGGTTTGCAACATTATAAATGTCTTCACTGTCACTTTTGATCAATTGAATGTATCTTTGCTTTAAAAAAATGGCAAAAAATCCAAATTTTCTGACATTTTTCACAGAATTAAGACATTTGTTTAAAGCATACAACACATTAAATAATTAAGACATCAATAACAGGTTAAGTAAAAATACAAAGAATTTATAAAATTCTGCACATATCTTGCAATATGCTCCTCTAAAGCCCCTTTTCTCTAGCGGTCTAACAAACTATGGATATTAAATGACTTTCATAAGGCACTGATCATATTATTTACAAGCTGTATTATTGATATCTTTCCCACGGTCGAAAAGCTGATTATATGAGAGATGATACATTTCAGTAAGGTATACTATATCTCTCAATGTACCTTCAAATATTTTTGGGCTATAACTAGCAATAAAGATTAAAGAAGCGGAGATGATTGGTTTGCTTGCACTCTGTGCTGTCACTTCACATGCCACATCACATTAAAGAGCATCAAAATGATATGTATTGTTTGGATTTTGTAATAAAATGAACAATTTAAAGGCCAAGACATTATTTTTATATAAAAAGTAAATTAATAAAATCATGCTTTTTGCTTATATTAATAAACAATATATTGTAATATCTGTCTCAAAATGAAAGCATGCATCACATTTTGATTTTGATCCAAATGCTGTATAGAAAGAAGTGCAAGGAGAATGAATAACACATACACTAATATACACACAAACACACATACCCATGTCCCACCAATGGTTCAGCTCCTTTGAGAAAACGAAAAGAACAATAAATGAAGGACATTTTACAGAACTCACAACCTTTCCAGGCATGAGCTGTGTTCAGCATCCTAAACCTAAAATGTCCCTTACACACAACTTTATTTGCTTCATCAAAATGCCCCAAGAAAAACATGGAGGCCTGTATAGGATTCAATTCATCAATTTAATGACACACAACAAAATGTGAGTGAAAAGAGTTGGTTTATAGATAGTGGAAGCATATTAGAATGCTAGTCACAACTATAAAAAGCCATACTAAATTTTAGCGACTGGTGTGGAACATATTTTTCTGGTCCAGGAAAAAAAAAAACCTCATAAAGGGGGGAAAAAAGACCATGAAATTCAAACCCAGAGGGGTAAATATTGGCCCTTAATAACGTTAATTTCTGACACCGGAGTGCATACATCTGCACAAAGTGCTTACGCTACATATAGACCATTAGGCCAAACCCAACATATTTCATTAAACCGTTAAAACTGTGCTTTATTTTTGTGCAGCATCAGGAGAGATTAAAGACGTCTACGTCTCTGCAGTGTGTTAAACAACGCTGGCTCTGCAGAACACAGCTCAAAATCAAACCCAATCAACTCAACTGCACTGCAGGGACGGCTAGCCTTTTCCACTTCCTGCAGTTCCGCAAACCGATGCAGAAACATCAGAACCCCCCGTAGACTCCCCCGGTATCACTCGTGCTTGATCCAGAATGCACTAAATCAAAGCTAAATTAAAGCCAACTGTCCTCTGATACCGTAGACTGGGCTCTAAAAAGAAATCTACATATAAAATGAACCACATTGATGTTCATGAGCTCCAGTGTTGTGAGCTCCACTTTTTAGTAGCCTATATTGTTCATAAATTTTAGTTCTAACAAACATAGGCATATACACAAAAACACAAACCCATGTGCAAAACTTTAGAGAGAAAGCATTCTTTGTCATTTTTTCTTTCTTTTCTTTAGGTGCACTGATTTAATTCAAGGCATTCATATACTGACTAGCTATCAGTATTGGGTAAGTTACTCTAAAAAAGTGATTAATTACTAGCTACTAATTACATTTTCAACAGTGTAATTAGATTATTGTACTAATTACTCTCTAAAAAGTATTGCATTACTTATTACTAATTACTTTCTAAATCTAATATCAACCTTGAACAGGTCAACAATACAAGGATAGACATGAAATGGCTCTTTTAATTATTTCAAATAATATGAAATAAATATCCATAAATTATTATTGAACTGACCAAAGTAAAGGGAGGTTACTTTAACATAAAATTGTATCATTATCGATTTATAAAAGAATTATTCTATAGTCTATACAGTATTTAAGTGCAATTACATCACAAGTAACTGTAATTAAATTACAGAAAAATTAAAAGTAATCCCTTTACTTTTTTTCAAGGGAAAAGTAATTAATTACTTAGTAATGCATTACACCCAACACTGCTGACTATTATATTCAGAATAAGTAATGAATAATATTTACATGCAAAAGTTTAAAACATAGCCTTTCATTGACATTACACTCTAAAAAATGTTTGGTTAAAAACAACCCAAGTTGGGTTGAAAATGGACAAACCCAGCAATTGGGTTGTTTTAACCCAGTGGTTGGGTTAAATGTTTTCCCAACCTGCTGGGTAGTTTTATTTAACCCAACTACTGATTAAAAATGACTATATGGCTGGCTTAAAATGAATCCAAAATAGGTGAGAAATTAAAAATCAGACACATAATTAATAGAGGCAACAATAATAATCAAAAGGTGTACATTTATTAATAAGCAATTTAATAAATGTTTATTATTATCTTATTAATAAATGCTCATTTATTAAACATATTAATAAATGTTAATTTCCAGCATATTTTGGGTTCATTTTAAGCAAGAAATACAGTAATTTTTATACAACAGTTGAGTTAAATAAAACTATCCAGCACGTTGGGCAAACATTTAACCCAACCACTGGGTTAAAACAACCCAATTGCTGGGTTTGTCCATTTTCAACCCAACTTGGGTTGTTTTTAACCCAGCATTTTTTAGAGTGTAGGTGTGTTGCTTATAACTCAATATAAAATTATATTGGATTTCCCTTGAAAAACAAGATAAAAAACACACTAAATGCTAAACACAACTTTTGACAGCCCTAACATTTTAAGATTCTGTTTTATAGGCTTAAAGCAAAATCAGAATGTTAAATGTTAACATATTTAAGTTGGAATGTGGTAAAATTAAGTTAGACTGATGTATACAAACTCAAATATGTGATGAGCTTTAAAGAATCATAAAAAAAAAAAAAATAAAGACGCATTTGGACAGAAAAACTGTTTGCTGTAAATTAAACAAATACATAACCATATTTATAACTACATTTGAAGGGAATACTGTACCAGTGATTGCAATGCAGAAAACTCAATACTTATTTTGAGCACCTGAGGCTGACCATCAACATTCTCGAGGTTAAGTGCCTGCTTTCACTGACCATCTGTTTAAAAAAGGAGGGAAAAACCCCTCTTTTTCAGACCCAAATTTTGCACCGTTTCATGGAAAATGCCTTTTAACTCAGCGTTTGTTTTAGTGTGTGTGGCCAGAGTCGTCATAACTCATAAGAATATCTGCTCATATCTGTAAGAGCTCTGATAAGCGATGCTGTGTGGTTTCTTCTGTCTCTCATTAGCGTTTAGTGGTCCAGCTTTGTTTAAATGATTTAAGCTGTTTGCTGTCATCTTTCACAGAGAAGCTGCTTAATTTCTGATGTATGAGAGTCCTGGCCTCAAAGGGAAGACTATAAAACAAGTTCTTACCATGTCCATTAAAAGAAAAAGTAGGAGAGAAAGAAAAAGGAATGAAATAATGAGAAAAGGATTAAAGAGGAAGCATGAAGATGCTGGATGGGTAAAAAGAGAGCTGTAATACAGTGATAATAGCTCAAGTGACACAACAAACATTCATTTATTGGCCATGACCTTCTAGACGAATGTGTTTGTGTGTGTACATAGCTTACTCTCTTTGAAGGACACTGGACCTAATGCATCTGCCTCATGTTTGAAAAACAACTGAATGGGTTTTGCACCTTCTTCTTTCTTCCACTCCTCTGTTTATCTCTCTTCTCATTTATTTCCCTGTTCTTTCCTTTTCATCGCCTTCTCCTTCTTTTGCAGTCCTTTTCCACGCTCCCTCCTTCCCGGACCATCAACAGACATGTCGCCGCGAGCGATTGCAAGTTGCCATGACGCTGTCTGTCTGAAGACTCCTCTGACACTGAGCTTGTGTGGGATTCATCTGTCAGTCAGTGACTTAACACACAAGAACACACACACACACACACACATAAAAGACAGTCATGCAGGGATATATTAAACAGATCATTTTCAAAAATGCAGAAAGCAAACACAGAAAGACGTCATTTGGATTTCTGTCTAGTGTGAAGAGATGTGCACATGCACAGACAGCTTAATGAACAACTGCAGACAGATATGTGAGAAATTGATCCTCTACAAATGACCTCTGTGACAATACCGCAGATTTCAAGAATGATCCCGCTGCTCATGTGGGATATCAGTCAGCCAATGTTAAGAGAGCTAACTAAAAGTAGCAACACTACTCGCAGAACTACAATTTTGAGTAGCGTGACAATATCTCAGTTCTCCAACAAAGAGATTTTTTTCCAGCATGAAAAAGTGAAATGCTGCTTATTACATTTCACTCCTGTAATCTGTATTTCAGAGTAAAACAGGACTTTCAATGAAAGGAAAGAAACAGGACAGCCCTTGATTTTATCTATAAGGAACTGATCCTAAAAATTGCCTTACCAGATTGTTGTTAGCTAGAAGGCAGGAATACCACTAAAATAGGAGCAAATTAATGTATTAAATTTTTTTTTTTAAATTCGAATTAAATTTAATAACCAATTGTGATTTCATAAAGAAATATTATTATTATTTAAACAAATGTTACATACACTACCATCAAAAAGTTAGGGTCAGTATGATTTTTTTTTCTAGGAAATTAATATTTTTCAGCAAGGACACATTAAATTCATCAAAAGTGACTGTAAATGTAAACTGTAAATTTCGAACAAATGCTGTTTTTTTTTAAACTTCATATTCAAAGAATCCTGAAAAAAAAGTACAGTGGTTCCCACATAAATATTAAGCAGCACAACTGTTTCCAATAGTGATAATAATATGAATTCTTTTACATCACGTGGATGGCCGGGTGCGTGTGCGGCGCTTACCTGGGGAACACATGGTACCCGGATGCACTATGAGAAGAAGGCAAGTTGGCAGAGGCAGTGTGATGTTTTGGGCAATGTTCTGCTGGAAAACCTTGGGTCCTGCCATCCATGTGGATGTTACTTTGACACATACCACCTACCTAAGCATTGTTGCAGTCCATGTACACCCTTTCATGGAAACGGTATTCCCTGGTGGCTGTGGCCTCTTTCAGCAGGATAATGTGCCCTGCCACAAAGCAAAAATGGTTCAGGAATGGTTTTGAGGAGCACAACAACGAGTTTGAGGTGTTGACTTGGCCTCCAAATTCACTCAATCCAATCGAGCATCTGTGGGATGTGCTGAAAAAACAAGTCCGATCCATGGAGGTCTCACCTCGAAACTCACAGGACTTAAAGGATCTGCTGCTAACATCTTAGTGCAGATACCACTGCACACCTTCAGGAGTCTAGTCGAGTCCAAACCTCGACAGGTCAGGGATGTTTTGGCAGCAAAAGGGGGACCAACACAATATTAGGAAGGTGGTCATAATGTTATGCCTGATTGGTGTTACATACACGGTATCACTTGATTACTTATTTAAAGTTATGAACTATTTTACTCCATAGAGTTCAAGTGATGCCGTGTATGTATATGTCATGTATATACACCTACTTGAATAATGGTGCGTGTGCGTGTGTGATTGATTTTTATTTCAAATATTGTTTTTTTTCTCTCTCTCTCTCTCTCTCTCTTTATTTTACATGTCTCCTTTTCTCACCATAAATCACACTGGATCAATGACAGTTGTGTAAAATAGTGCTATAAATAGTTTGACTCTGATTAATGTCAGTGTAGTTAGCTACTTATATTAGTAGCTTACTGCTTTTTAAAAAGTGTAGCTTGACTGTACTTACATCACTTTAAATGACAAGCAGCTTAGGCTTCAGGATAGCCTCCCTTAAAACTGACACACACACACACACACACACACACACACACACACACACACACAATAAAGAGTGAGGTGACTGTGCGCCACACAAACACCTTGTAGAGTTTGTTAGGAGCATGCATTAAAATACACTCAGACCTTGTGCAGTTTGTTAGAGCAGAATGTGAGACAGGCGCACACACATACACACACGCAAACAGGCAGGCGAGTGAAATCCCTGACTGCCTCCAGCCTTCACTTTGCATTTTGAGTGAAACTAAAGATTAAAGCCCTTCTCAATACAAAACCCCAACAGCAGCACAGCCAATTACACCTCCTAGACCTACCAGAGAGAAAGGGGGAGAGAAAAAGAGAGAGAGAGAGAGAGAGAGCGCGCAAGGAAAAGCAAAGAACTGGACTGAGAGAGGAAAAGAAATGGACAGACATGCAGAAAACAGAAGAAAGAAGAAGAAAGGCTGGTGAGGTTGAGGCCAAGACACTGTCTCCTCCAAGGAAACAGTCAAAGAGGAGAGATGAACTATGCTGAAATTATAAACTTACAGATTGCTTGGACAGAAAGAAAAAGGCAGAGTTAGAGTTAGAGAGAGAGAGATTCAGCATTAGTGGTTTGTGTTGTTATACTGTGCCTATTACAAAAAAAAAAAAAACACTTTTATTTAGAACAAAGTCAAAAGACTCAGCAAAGAAACCACTATTTTTTAATGCTGTCAGTGATTACACAGTGGGTTTTTAGAGCAATCAACGAGTCTGGTGCTCCAGACGCTTCCAACACATTGAAAATGGAGGGAGATGAGGAATGGGAAAGATTAAACAAGTGCACTTCCACAATCTTTCAAACTGTGGTTCAGATACAGGCTCATTATGGAGGGAAGAGTGTGTGATGATGGATAAAGCCAGCATTAGTGAAGGGTTTAAGTTAGGAAGAGAGTGCTTCCGCAATGGTCGCAAGGTGTATATTAATCTGACTTAGTATTGTAATGGTTGAACATTCTAGATTCTTGGTCGTGTCTCTGAAATGCAGTACGTTGCCAAAGTTTTTTTTTTTTTTTTTTGGCATCAAAGATGCATTCAGAATTTATGGCTGTCTTAAAATCTATTGAGCTGCCCACATTTTCGAGCTAATACTAATACTTAATACCGCATCTCAAAATCTAATGAGCTTCCTGCCTAGCATTATTAGGCATCATTCAATCAGTGCTTAATTTTGATTTTTAAATGATCCGGCATTAATAAGTGCATCACATGGTGACAGTCCGTGCGCACGCGTGCAAGAGAACGAGTGTGGGTTTATATGCATTTGGAGGTTATGTTTTGTTATTGGCCCTCAACATATATATTTTTGACCAATCAGTTTTTTAACTTCAAAATCTTTGGAACCTCACAGTCCATTTGCTGTGGGATTATGGGACACTGGAGGTCTGGAGAGAGGATTTTAATCACCCTGCATCATCACATATATGCACAACTGCAATCAAAGTGGCGATACATCTGGCGATATTATAACGAGCCCCTTCTGAACACATACTACCATGAAGACTAAACCAAACAAATACACTTCATTATTCTCTCTACCCTTCATCTTTTGCTTTCTCTCTGTCCCTCATTCTCTTCTCCAAGTCACCCTCTGGCTCCATCTATGTCACTCTTTCTCCTATTATTTTGCCATATTTGTCTTATTCGCCTTATTAGTAGAGGCCACAGTGTTTACACTTTCAATATTTGGGAACATCCTACGAATAGATTACTTTTAGTTTGTATACTAGAAAAAATTTCAGTGATCAATTTTCACTCAATTTTAAAGAACATTTTATGCCAAAAATGTTCTATATGGAAGTCAGCATTCTTCAAAATATCTTCTTTTGTGTTAAACAGAGACTATATAAATATTAAGATAAAATATTATTTTCCGGTCTATTTGATATATTTTTCTTTAGGTGTAGAGAGAGAGAGACCTCAAATTACAAGCTTGACAACAGTAACCAAAACAAACAAATATGAAAATATAAACCTTCAATTAAGCAAGAAAAAATCCCATTTGCTGGAGACATACAAAAAAAAAAAAAAAAAAGGACAGAGGCGATAACAATACATCCCCCTCCCTCATTCCATATCCAGTCTATCCATCTTTCCTCGGCAGCATTATGCGTTTTGCTTCATTAGACTTGAATCTCATCTCCTGACTGGATTCGATGCCAGCCAGTGTGGCATCCGCTGGGGAGATGCACATCGGGTTCAATGGCACACTTAATACGCACTTAATGCGCATGTCTGCATCAGCTTCACTACACACACACACACACACACACACACACATATATATTTGGCACAGCCATTAAACCACAAAACACAAGCTAGAGTCAGTGAAGAAGAGAAATCAGACTGGAGCATTCATCCAGGGTGAACGGTATATTTGTTTATATGTGTGTGGGATGAAGTAAGGAGGTAAATGCTGAAGAGATCAAATGAAATGTTTGGGTAATAAAAGGTATGAAAATAAATAGCAATGTGTAAAATGCGTGTGAGAGGGAGCGAGTACGAAACAGACATGAGGCCCCTGAGAGTGTAAAAGCGTCTGCTTTCATTACTTTTCAGAGGCTTTTAGTTTAATTGTATTCTTATGGTACGTCTCTGGTGAACGGAGGGGTTTGCTGAAGGATAAAAGTCTGTTTGCTCTCCATCTCCCACTGAGAATTGTGTAGGAAGAAAATTTGAAACATTTTTTTTTTTTTTTTAAACCGAAACTCAGATAAACTACTCAAACAAATACATAAATTACCTCTCAAATATCAACACTTTAAATATTCATTAAAATATTAAACAGTGCACTAAAGTCTAGCCAAAATGGAGCGCAAATGGCTACCCACTGTGTCAGTGGCTTTGGTTTCGGAAGTTTTTCCCATTCATTTTCTCTAGAGGAATTTAAAAGTTTTCAATAAAAACATGAACTAAAAAAACAAATTCAAAATGAGTTACCTCACAACCTTTGACATGAAGCAAAAAAGTTTTGAAAACTGGAGTCTGTTAAATGTATAAATGTAAATGAAAAATATATTTTGTACCTATTATCAATGATAATGTACGGTCTGATTCAAATATCCAGTTGATTCAATAATGCTATTTGAACTGCATACTGTATTCCTTAAAATTGAAATCGCACATATCAAAACTGCTTATCACTTCAACAAAGTTGAAATCGTGAATAATGAAATTGCACATATCGAAGTTGAAATCATCATTGATTATAATCAAACGCACATGAAAAAAATCAATTAATCTATGAATGGATTGTTTTACATTTGTGGAACCTGCTTGGCTCTAAGAAACAAACAGCATTAAATTAACCAGCATTCAATATCAGAGTTCGGGTGTAGATGGTGTGGCTGTTTTTTTAAACATGACACAGGACTTAAAAATAGACCAACTAATGGTAAACAAAAAAAAAAAAAAAAAAATGTTGCAAGAACAATAAAATGGACAGACACAAGAATACTCCTTACACTTGGCAACAGGATAGTAACATAAATACAGCTACCTTTTGGTTATTTTCAGTGGTGTAAAGTATTTAAGTAAATGTAATTATTTACTGTACTTAATCTTTTTGGCTACTCTGTAGTTTTACTGAGTATCAAAGATATTAGCAACCTTTACTCTCTACTTGACTATATTTTTAAATATATTTAACTCTATACTACAATAGGCCTACATTTGTAATCTATTTATAAACAGCACTTTGGTCCATTTTTATGGTTTTTTAAGTGCTCTACAAATAAAAATTGATTTGAGTTGAGTAATTAATAGAGCATTTACTTGTTACATTTTGCATGGCACCAAACTTTTTCTGCAGCAGTTTATTTCTGCTACAAAAGAAGTGATATCGCCATCTATAAGGCATTGAAGGTACTATATATCTTGTGTGTTTTGACCTTACTTGCCAAAACTTGTTAACAAGGCTACTTTATGCGAATGCAAGGTCATTAGTTGCTGAATCGCAGGTGTTTTACAGTGTGCTAGGTTTCACATACAAGGCTTAGATTAAAGGTCCCGTTTTTCGTGATTTTTTGAAGCTTTGATTGTGTTTATAGTGTGCAATATAACATGTGTTCATGTTTCGCGTGTAAAAAACACAGTATTTTTCACATAATTTACTTATCTGTATACCGCTGTTTCCACTGTCATAAAAACGGGCTGATGACTTCCTTGTTCTATGAAGTCCCTCCTTCAGAAATACGTAACGAGTTCTGATTGTGCCAGCGGTTCCTGTGTTGTGATTCGACAGCAGCTTAGCGCTCCTTGCCCGGAAAAGTCACGCCTCTTACCATAACGTGGAGATGCACGAGCTCAGTGTTATTGTAAACATGTCTTTAATTTTACCCGTATCAATTTGAGCCGGAATCAGACCCGGTGATTGGACTGCGGGATGAAAATAACAGCGTTTCGACGACATGGCGACAAACACACTCTACAAACGCAACTCTTGTGTATTCCTGTGGGCGGAGGTTAGTCAAAAAACTGTTTTAGTGACGTCATTAAAGAAGGAAGTAGAGGGATGTAGTCCAAACTGGCCGTTCGATGTAGGCGACTTCTGTTAAATAAAATATCTCGCTTGGCATTGAACTTTGAGCTTTAAAATTTTACAGATTTTATTTATACTCTAACAACAACATTACACACTAACTAAAGTTTGAAACATGGGATCACGAAGAACGGGACCTTTAAAGGGTTAGTTCACCCAGAAATTAAATTTCTGTCATTAATTACTCACCCTCATGTCGTTCCACACCCGTAAGACCTTTGTTCATCTTCAGAACACAAATTAAGAGATTTTTGATAAAATCAGATGGCTCAGTGAGGCCTCTATTGAAAGCAAGACAATTAACACTTTCAGATGCCCAGAAAGCTACTAAAGACATATTTAAAACAATTCATGTGACTACAGTGGTTCAACCTTAATGTTATGAAGCAACGAGAATACTTTTTGTGTGCCAAAAAAAAAAAAACTAAAAAACAACTTTATTCAACAATATCTAGTGAAGGGTGATTTCAAAACACTGCTTCATGAAGCTTCGAAGCTTTACGAATTTTTTGTTTCGAATCAGTGGTTCAGAGCGTGAATCAAACTGCCAAAGTCACGTGATTTTGAGGCTTCGTTATGTCATACAGTGCCCTCCACAATTATTGGCACCCTTAGTAATTATGAGCAAAAGCAGCTGTGAAAATAAATCTGCATTGTTAATCCTTTTGATCTTTCATTCAAAAAATTCACAAAATTATAACCTTTCATTTAAGGAAAATAATTGAAAGTGGAGGGAAACTCACATTATGATATAAATGTTTTTCTCCAAAACACGTTGGCCACAGTTATTGGCACCCTTTGCAACCTCCTTTTGCCAAGAGAACAGCTCTGAGTCTTCACCTATAACGCCTGATGAGTTTAGAGAACACCTGACAAGAGATCAGAGACCATTCCTCCATACAGAAACTCTCCAGATCCTTCAGATTCCCAGCTCCATGTTGGTGCTTCTTCTCTTCGGTTCACTCCACTCATTTTCTTTAGGGTTCAGGTCAGGGGACTGGGACGGCCGTGTCAGAAGCTTCATTTTGTGCTCAGTGACACATTTTTGTGCTGGTTTTGATGTTTGTTTTGGATCATTGTCCTGATGGATGATCCAACCACAGCCCATTATAAGATTTCTAGCAGGGACAGTCAGGTTTTGATTTTTTATCTGTTGGTATTTGATAGAATCCATGATACCATGTATCTGAACAACTTGTCCAGGACTTCCAGCAGAAAAATAGGCCCACAACATCAAAGATCCAGCAGCATATTTAACTGTGGGCATGGGGTACTTTTTATCCATGTGTGCTCCAAACCCATCTGGTGGGTTTGCTGCCAAGAAGCTCTTGTTTTAGTTTCATCTGACCATAGAAGCCAGTCCCGTTTGAAGTTCCAGTCGTGTCTGACAACTGAATATGCTGGAGATTGTTTCTGGATGAGAGCAGAGGATTTTTCTTGAAACCCTCCCGAACAACTTGTGGGGATGTAGATGCTGTTTGATAATTTTTTTTTGGCTTTCTGAGATTCAAGACTCAACTAATCTCTGCAATTCTCCAGCTGTGATCCTTGGAGAGTCCTTGGCCACTCAAATTCTCCTCCTCACTTCACATTAGGACGTCCTCTTCCAGGCAGATTTGAAACATCTTTAGTTGATTGGAACTTCTCAATTATTGCCCTGATAGTGGAAATGGGGATTTTCAATGCTTCAGCTATTTTCTTACAGCCACTTTCTATTTTGTGAAGCCCAACAATCATTTGCTGTACATCAGGACTATATTCTTTGGTTTTACTCATTGTGATGAATGATTAAGGAAATTTGGCCTTTGTGTTTCCTCATGTTTATTCTCCTGTGGAACAGGAAGTCATGGCTGGACAATTTCATGTTCATGATCACCCTGGTGTGCTAAAAAATGTAAATATGAATGGGAATATACTTCAGAGATATTTTACTCATAAGACAGTGTAAATTATCTTGCTGGCAATGGAGGCCTCACTGAGCCATCGGATTTTATCAAAAATATTTTAATTTGTGTTCGGAAGATGAACGAAGTTCTTACTGGTTTGGAACGGCATGAAGGTGAGTAATTAATGACAGAAATTTTGGGTGAACTAACCCTTTAATCCAGGATTAGGGTTTAGTTCAATTAGGACACTTAAGTAGCTTTTACTGTATAAACATGCCTTAGATAAAATAATAATAATAAAAAATAATAAATAAATAAATCTTGAGACAAAACAATGGCACTGACCTAATTTAAGAAATCTCATTGCAAGCTGCTTTCAGCTCAATAATCCATTTTAGTCTGAGACTAGACTTAAGCCTTGTCTGTGAATCCAGGGATAAGGCTTTTACTCAAGTCATATTGGAATTGGTGAGAACGGAGTGATTTTCAATGTAAGGTATCTGTACCTTTACTCAGATGACAAGATCTTAGCGGATCCATTATCCACATTCTATCAGCTCTCTCAGAGAACACAAAGGCTGTGAAGAGGTCAAAATCTTCTCTCACATCAAGACTTTGACAATAGTCTTTCATGGCTGACGGACAGCGCCGCTGGCCAGAAGCCACGAGACTAGTGGCATCAAAAGATAATGATCTACGTTCGCATTTATTCTGCGCCATTGACTGCACTGCTGTAGTCTATACGTCTGCTTAACTAACACGCGTCCCCCGAAAGAGATAAACAACCGCTGCTCTCTCCACATCCCTCTCCATACATCTCTGTCCCTTTCCCTTTCCCGAGCTGTCTCATCTGCCACCTTCTCTCTCTTGCTTTGCGTCACATTCTATCAGTTTATCTCTTCCCCTTTCCCTTAAATATCCATCCATCTCTTGTTCTATCACAAGGCCACAGTATCCTCCATTCATCATAGAAACAGGTCTGTCTGAGGGCATCTATCTGCAGTGTGTGTTGAGACAAGAGACAAATCAAATGTTCATATGTTGAGCCAAAGCAGAGACA